>NC_133147.1:6745751-7045751 GCF_048418815.1 Hemitrygon akajei
ATGCAGATCACTGAACGATGTGACTGTTTGGAGAGGATGAAGATCACAGAACGATGTGACTGTGCTGGAGTGAGTGCAGATCACTGAATGATGTGACTGTGCTAGAGAGGGTGCAGGTCACTGAATGATGTGACTGTGCTGGAGTGAGTGCAGATCACTGAACGATGTGACTGTTTGGAGATGCAGATCACTGAATGATGTGACTGTGCTACAGAGCGTGCAGGTCACTGAACGATGTGACAGTGCTGGAGTGAGTGCAGATCACTGAACGATGTGACTGTTTGGAGATGCAGATCACTGAACGATGTGACTGTTTGGAGAGGGTGCAGGTCACTGAACGATGTGACTGTTTGGAGAGGATGCAGATCACTGAACGATGTGACTGTTTGGAGAGGGTGAAGATCACTGAACGATGTGACTGTGCTGGAGTGAGTGCAGATCACTGAACGATGTGACTGTTTGGAGAGGATGCAGGTCACTGAACGATGTGACTGTGCTGGAGTGAGTGCAGATCACTGAACGATGTGACTGTGCTGGAGTGAGTGCAGATCACTGAATGATGTGACTGGAGAGGGTGTAGGTCATTGAACGATGTGACTGGAGAGGGTGTAGGTCACTGAACAAGGTGACTGGAGAGGGTGTAGGTCACTGAATGATGTGACTGTGTTGGAGAGGGTGCAGGTCAATGAACAATGTGACTGTGTTGGAGATGCAGGTCACTGAACGATGTGACTATGCTGGAGATGCAGATCACTGAACGATGTGACTGTGCTGGAGATGCAGGTCAATGAACGATGTGACTGTTTGCAGATGCAAGCCACTGAACGATGTGACTGTGCTGGAGATGCAGGTCAATGAACGATGTGACTGTTTGCAGATGCAAGTCACAGAATGATGTGACTGTGCTGGAGGGGGTGCAGGTCACTGAACGATGTGACTGTTTGGAGATGCAGGTCAATGAACGATGTGACTGTTTGCAGATGCAAGTCACTGAATGATGTGACTGTGCTGGAGGGGGTGCAGGTCACTGAACGATGTGACTGTTTGGAGATGCAAGTCACTGAATGATGTGACTGTGCTGGAGGGGGTGCAGGTCACTGAACGATGTGACTGTTTTGGAGAGGGTGAAGATCACTGAACAATGTGACTGGAGATGCAGGTCATTAAACGATGTGACTGTTTGGAGAGGATGCAGGTCACTGAACGATGTGACTGTTTGGAGATGCAGGTCACTGTACGATGTGACTGTTTTGGAGAGGGTGAAGATCACTGAACAATGTGACTGGAGATGCAGGTCATTGAACGATGTGACTGTTTGGAGATGCAGGTCACTGAACGATGTGACTGTTTGGAGAGGTTGCAGATCACTGAACGATGTGACTGTTTGGAGAGGGTGCAGGTCACTGAACGATGTGACTGTTTGGAGAGGGTGTAGGTCACTGAACGATGTGACTGTTTGGAGAGGGTGTAGGTCACTGAACGGTGTGACTGTTTGGAGAACGTGAAGATCACTGAATGATGTGACTGGAGATGCAGATCATTGAACGATGTGACTGTTTGGAGAGGGTGCAGGTCACTGAACGATGTGACTGTTTGGAGAGGGTGCAGGTCACTGAACGATGTGACTGTTTGGAGAGGGTGCAGGTCACTGAACGATGTGACTGTTTGGAGAGGGTGTAGGTCACTGAACGATGTGACTGTTTGGAGAGGGTGTAGGTCACTGAACGATGTGACTGTTTGGAGAGGGTGAAGATCACTGAATGATGTGACTGGAGATGCAGGTCAATGAACGATGTGACTGTTTGGAGATGCAGGTCACTGAACGATGTGACTGTTTGGAGATGCAGGTCACTTAACGATGTGACTGTTTTGGAGAGGGTGAAGATCACTGAACAATGTGACTGGAGATGCAGGTCATTGAACGATGTGACTGTTTGGAGAGGATGCAGTTCACTGAAGATTGTGACAGTGATGGAGAGGGTTCAGATCACTGAACGATGTGACTGTTTGGAGATGCAGGTCACTGAACGATGTGACTGTTTGGAGAGGTTGCAGATCACTGAATGATGTGACTGTTTGGAGATGCAGGTCACTGAACGATGTGACTGTTTGGAGATGCAGGTCACTGTCACTGAACGAAGTGACTGTTTGGAGAGGGTTCAGATCACTGAATGATGTGACTGTTTGGAGATGCAGATCACTGAACGATGTGACTGTTTGGAGATGCAGATCACTGAATGATGTGACAGTATTGGAGAGGGTGCAGATCACTGAACGATGTGACTGTTTGTAGATGCAGGTCACTGTCACTGAACGAAGTGACTGTTTGGAGAGGGTGAAGATTACTGAACGATGCGACTGTTTGGAGAGGGTGAAGATCACTGAACGATGTGACTGTTTGGAGATGCAGCTCACTGAATGATGTGACAGTATTGGAGAGGGTGCAGCTCACTGAATGATGTGACTGTTTGGAGAGGATGCAGGCCACTGAACATTGTGAATGTTTGGAGAGGGTGCAGATCACTGAACGTTGGGATTGTTTGGAGATGTAGGTCACTGAACGATGTGACTGTTTGGAGATGCAGGTCACTGGACGATGTGACTGTGTTGGAGATGCAGATCACTGAACAATGTGACTGTGCAAGAGAGGGTGCAGGTCACTGAACGATGTGACTGTGTTGGAGATGCAAGTCACTGAACGATGTGACTGTTTGGAGATGCAGATCACTGAATGATGTGACAGTATTGGAGTGGGTGCAGATCACTGAACGATGTGACTGTTTGTAGATGCAGGTCACTGAAAGATGTGACTGTTTGGAGATGCAGGTCACTGAACGATGTGACTGTTTGGAGAGGGTGCAGATCACTGAACGATGTGACTGTTTGGAGATGCAGGTCACTGGACGATGTGACTGTGTTGGAGAGGGTGAAGATCTCTGAACAATGTGACTGTGTTGGAGATGCAGATCACTGAATGATGTGATGTTTTGGAGAGGGTGAAGATCACTGAACAATGTGACTGGAGATGCAGGTCATTGAACGATGTGACTGTTTGGAGAGGATGCAGGTCACTGAATGATATGACTGTTTGGAGAGGGTGAAGATCACTGAATGATGTGACTGGAGATGCAGGTCACTGAACGATGGGACAGTTTGGAGATGCAGGTCACTGAACGATGTGACTGTTTGGAGAGGGTGCAGGTCACTGAACGATGTGACTGTTTGGAGAGGGTGTAGGTCACTGAACGATGTGACTGTTTGGAGAGGGTGTAGGTCACTGAACGATGTGACTGTTTGGAGAGGGTGAAGATCACTGAATGCTGTGACTGGAGATGCAGGTCATTGAACGATGTGACTGTTTGGAGAGGGTGCAGGTCACTGAACGATGTGACTGTTTGGAGAGGGTGCAGGTCACTGAACGATGTGACTGGAGAGGGTGCAGGTTACTGAACGATGTGACTGGAGATGGAGGTCATTGAACGATGTGACTGTTTGGAGAGGATGCAGGTCACTGAAGATTGTGACAGTGATGGAGAGGGTTCAGATCACTGAACGATGTGACTGTTTGGAGATGCAGGTCACTGAACGATGTGACTGTTTGGAGAGGTTGCAGATCACTGAATGATGTGACTGTTTGGAGATGCAGGTCACTGAACGATGTGACTGTTTGGAGATGCAGGTCACTGTCACTGAACGAAGTGACTGTTTGGAGAGGGTTCAGATCTCTGAATGATGTGACTGTTTGGAGATGCAGATCACTGAACGATGTGACTGTTTGGAGATGCAGATCACTGAATGATGTGACAGTATTGGAGAGGGTGCAGATCACTGAACGATGTGACTGTTTGTAGATGCAGGTCACTGAACGATGTGACTGTTTGGAGAGGGTGAAGATCACTGAACGATGTGACTGTTTGGAGAGGGTGAAGATCACTGAACGATGTGACTGTTTGGAGATGCAGCTCACTGAATGATGTGACAGTATTGGAGAGGGTGCAGCTCACTGAATGATGTGACTGTTTGGAGAGGATGCAGGTCACTGAACATTGTGAATGTTTGGAGAGGGTGCAGATCACTGAACGTTGGGATTGTTTGGAGATGTAGGTCACTGAACGATGTGACTGTTTGGAGATGCAGGTCACTGGACGATGTGACTGTGTTGGAGATGCAGATCACTGAACGATGTGACTGTGGAAGAGAGGGTGCAGGTCACTGAACGATGTGACTGTGTTGGAGAGGGTGCAGGTCACTGAACGATGTGACTGTTTGGAGAGGGTGTAGGTCACTGAACGATGTGACTGTTTGGAGAGGGTGTAGGTCTCTGAACGATGTGACTGTGCTGGAGAGGGTGCAGATCACTGAATGATGTGACTGTTTGGAGATGCAGATCACTGAACGATGTGACTGTTTGGAGATGCAGATCACTGAACGATGTGACTGTTTGGAGAGGGTGCAGGTCAATGAACGATGTGACTGTTTGGAGAGGGTGCAGGTCACTGAACGATGTGACTGTTTGGAGAGGATGCAGATCACTGAACGATGTGACTGTTTGGAGAGGATGAAGATCACAGAACGATGTGACTGTGCTGGAGTGAGTGCAGATCACTGAATGATGTGACTGTTTGGAGATGCAGATCACTGAATGATGTGACTGTGCTACAGAGCGTGCAGGTCACTGAACGATGTGACAGTGCTGGAGTGAGTGCAGATCACTGAACGATGTGACTGTTTGGAGATGCAGATCACTGAACGATGTGACTGTTTGGAGAGGGTGCAGGTCACTGAACGATGTGACTGTTTGGAGAGGATGCAGATCACTGAACGATGTGACTGTTTGGAGAGGGTGAAGATCACTGAACGATGTGACTGTGCTGGAGTGAGTGCAGATCACTGAACGATGTGACTGTTTGGAGAGGATGCAGGTCACTGAACGATGTGACTGTGCTGGAGTGAGTGCAGATCACTGAACGATGTGACTGTGCTGGAGTGAGTGCAGATCACTGAATGATGTGACTGGAGAGGGTGTAGGTCATTGAACGATGTGACTGGAGAGGGTGTAGGTCACTGAACAAGGTGACTGGAGAGGGTGTAGGTCACTGAATGATGTGACTGTGTTGGAGAGGGTGCAGGTCAATGAACAATGTGACTGTGTTGGAGATGCAGGTCACTGAACGATGTGACTATGCTGGAGATGCAGATCACTGAACGATGTGACTGTGCTGGAGATGCAGGTCAATGAACGATGTGACTGTTTGCAGATGCAAGCCACTGAACGATGTGACTGTGCTGGAGATGCAGGTCAATGAACGATGTGACTGTTTGCAGATGCAAGTCACAGAATGATGTGACTGTGCTGGAGGGGGTGCAGGTCACTGAACGATGTGACTGTTTGGAGATGCAGGTCAATGAACGATGTGACTGTTTGCAGATGCAAGTCACTGAATGATGTGACTGTGCTGGAGGGGGTGCAGGTCACTGAACGATGTGACTGTTTGGAGATGCAAGTCACTGAATGATGTGACTGTGCTGGAGGGGGTGCAGGTCACTGAACGATGTGACTGTTTTGGAGAGGGTGAAGATCACTGAACAATGTGACTGGAGATGCAGGTCATTAAACGATGTGACTGTTTGGAGAGGATGCAGGTCACTGAACGATGTGACTGTTTGGAGAGGTTGCAGATCACTGAACGATGTGACTGTTTGGAGAGGGTGCAGGTCACTGAACGATGTGACTGTTTGGAGAGGGTGTAGGTCACTGAACGATGTGACTGTTTGGAGAGGGTGTAGGTCACTGAACGGTGTGACTGTTTGGAGAGGGTGAAGATCACTGAATGATGTGACTGGAGATGCAGATCATTGAACGATGTGACTGTTTGGAGAGGGTGCAGGTCACTGAACGATGTGACTGTTTGGAGAGGGTGCAGGTCACTGAACGATGTGACTGTTTGGAGAGGGTGCAGGTCACTGAACGATGTGACTGTTTGGAGAGGGTGTAGGTCACTGAACGATGTGACTGTTTGGAGAGGGTGTAGGTCACTGAACGATGTGACTGTTTGGAGAGGGTGAAGATCACTGAATGATGTGACTGGAGATGCAGGTCAATGAACGATGTGACTGTTTGGAGATGCAGGTCACTGAACGATGTGACTGTTTGGAGATGCAGGTCACTTAACGATGTGACTGTTTTGGAGAGGGTGAAGATCACTGAACAATGTGACTGGAGATGCAGGTCATTGAACGATGTGACTGTTTGGAGAGGATGCAGTTCACTGAAGATTGTGACAGTGATGGAGAGGGTTCAGATCACTGAACGATGTGACTGTTTGGAGATGCAGGTCACTGAACGATGTGACTGTTTGGAGAGGTTGCAGATCACTGAATGATGTGACTGTTTGGAGATGCAGGTCACTGAACGATGTGACTGTTTGGAGATGCAGGTCACTGTCACTGAACGAAGTGACTGTTTGGAGAGGGTTCAGATCACTGAATGATGTGACTGTTTGGAGATGCAGATCACTGAACGATGTGACTGTTTGGAGATGCAGATCACTGAATGATGTGACAGTATTGGAGAGGGTGCAGATCACTGAACGATGTGACTGTTTGTAGATGCAGGTCACTGAACGATGTGACTGTTTGGAGAGGGTGAAGATTACTGAACGATGCGACTGTTTGGAGAGGGTGAAGATCACTGAACGATGTGACTGTTTGGAGATGCAGCTCACTGAATGATGTGACAGTATTGGAGAGGGTGCAGCTCACTGAATGATGTGACTGTTTGGAGAGGATGCAGGCCACTGAACATTGTGAATGTTTGGAGAGGGTGCAGATCACTGAACGTTGGGATTGTTTGGAGATGTAGGTCACTGAACGATGTGACTGTTTGGAGATGCAGGTCACTGGACGATGTAACTGTGTTGGAGATGCAGATCACTGAACGATGTGACTGTGCAAGAGAGGGTGCAGGTCACTGAACGATGTGACTGTGTTGGAGATGCAAGTCACTGAACGATGTGACTGTTTGGAGATGCAGATCACTGAATGATGTGACAGTATTGGAGTGGGTGCAGATCACTGAACGATGTGACTGTTTGTAGATGCAGGTCACTGAAAGATGTGACTGTTTGGAGATGCAGGTCACTGAACGATGTGACTGTTTGGAGAGGGTGCAGATCACTGAACGATGTGACTGTTTGGAGATGCAGGTCACTGGACGATGTGACTGTGTTGGAGAGGGTGAAGATCTCTGAACAATGTGACTGTGTTGGAGATGCAGATCACTGAATGATGTGACTGTTTGGAGAGGGTGAAGATCACTGAACGATGTGACTGTTTGGAGATGCAGGTCACTGAAGATTGTGACAGTGATGGAGAGGGTTCAGATCACTGAACGATGTGACTGTTTGGAGATGCAGGTCACTGAACGATGTGACTGGAGATGCAGCTCACTGAATGATGGGAGTGTTTGGAGAGGTTGCAGATCACTGAAGATTGTGACAGTGATGGAGAGGGTTCAGATCACTGAACGATGTGACTGTTTGGAGATGCAGGTCACTGAACGATGTGACTGGAGATGCAGCTCACTGAACGATGGGACTGTTTGGAGAGGTTGCAGATCACTGAACGATGTGACTGTTTGGAGAGGGTGAAGATCACTGAATGATGTGACTGGAGATGCAGGTCATTGAACGATGTGACTGTTTGGAGATGCAGGTCACTGAACGATGTGACTGTTTGGAGATGCAAGTCACTGAATGATGTGACTGTGCTGGAGGGGGTGCAGGTCACTGAACGATGTGATGTTTTGGAGAGGGTGAAGATCACTGAACAATGTGACTGGAGATGCAGGTCATTGAACGATGTGACTGTTTGGAGAGGATGCAGGTCACTGAATGATGTGACTGTTTGGAGAGGGTGAAGATCACTGAATGATGTGACTGGAGATGCAGGTCACTGAACGATGGGACAGTTTGGAGATGCAGGTCACTGAACGATGTGACTGTTTGGAGAGGGTGCAGGTCACTGAACGATGTGACTGTTTGGAGAGGGTGTAGGTCACTGAACGATGTGACTGTTTGGAGAGGGTGTAGGTCACTGAACGATGTGACTGTTTGGAGAGGGTGAAGATCACTGAATGCTGTGACTGGAGATGCAGGTCATTGAACGATGTGACTGTTTGGAGAGGGTGCAGGTCACTGAACGATGTGACTGTTTGGAGAGGGTGCAGGTCACTGAACGATGTGACTGGAGAGGGTGCAGGTTACTGAACGATGTGACTGGAGATGGAGGTCATTGAACGATGTGACTGTTTGGAGAGGATGCAGGTCACTGAAGATTGTGACAGTGATGGAGAGGGTTCAGATCACTGAACGATGTGACTGTTTGGAGATGCAGGTCACTGAACGATGTGACTGTGTTGGAGATGCAGGTCACTGAACGATGTGACTATGCTGGAGATGCAGATCACTGAACGATGTGACTGTGCTGGAGATGCAGGTCAATGAATGATGTGACTGTTTGCAGATGCAAGTCACTGAACGATGTGACTGTGCTGGAGATGCAGGTCAATGAACGATGTGACTGTTTGCAGATGCAAGTCACAGAATGATGTGACTGTGCTGGAGGGGGTGCAGGTCACTGAACGATGTGACTGTTTGGAGATGCAAGTCACTGAATGATGTGACTGTGCTGGAGGGGGTGCAGGTCACTGAACGATGTGTCTGTTTTGGAGAGGGTGAAGATCACTGAACAATGTGACTGGAGATGCAGGTCATTAAACGATGTGACTGTTTGGAGAGGATGCAGGTCACTGAATTATGTGACTGTTTGGAGAGGGTGTAGGTCACTGAACGATGTGACTGTTTGGAGAGGGTGAAGATCACTGAATGATGTGACTGGAGATGCAGGTCATTGAACGATGTGACTGTTTGGAGATGCAGGTCACTGTACGATGTGACTGTTTTGGAGAGGGTGAAGATCACAGAACAATGTGACTGGAGATGCAGGTCATTGAACGATGTGACTGTTTGGAGAGGATGCAGGTCACTGAACGATGTGACTGTTTGGAGAGGGTGAAGATCACAGAACGATGTGACTGTGCTGGAGTGAGTGCAGATCACTGAACGATGTGACTGTGCTGGAGTGAGTGCAGATCACTGAACGATGTGACTGTGCTGGAGTGAGTGCAGATCACTGAACGATGTGACTGTGCTGGAGTGAGTGCAGATCACTGAACGATGTGACTGTTTGGAGATGCAGCTCACTGAAAGATGTGACTGTGCTAGAGAGTGTGCAGGTCACTGAACGATGTGACTGTGCTGGAGTCAGTGCAGATCACTGAACGATGTGACTGTTTGGAGATGCAGATCACTGAATGTTGTGACTGTGCTGGATTGAGTGCAGATCACTGAATGATGTGACTGTGCTGGAGTGAGTGCAGATCACTGAACGATGTGACTGTTTGGAGATGCAGATCACTGAATGATGTGACTGTGCTAGAGAGGGTGCAGGTCACTGAACGATGTGACTGTGCTGGAGTGAGTGCAGATCACTGAACGATGTGACTGTGCTAGAGTGAGTGCAGATCACTGAACGATGTGACTGTTTGGAGATGCAGATCACTGAATGATGTGACTGTGCTAGAGAGGGTGCAGGTCACTGAATGATGTGACTGTGCTGGAGGGGGTGCAGGTCACTGAACGATGTGACTGTTTTGGAGATGGTGAAGATCACTGAACAATGTGACTGGTGATGCAGGTCATTGAACGATGTGACTGTTTGGAGATGCAGATCACTGAACGATATGACTGTTTGCAGAGGGTGCTGGTCACTGAACGATGTGACTGTTTGGAGAGGGTGCAGTCACTGAACGATGTGACTGTTTGGAGAGGATGCAGATCACTGAACGATGTGACTGTTTGGAGATGCAGATCACTGAACGATGTGACTGTGCTAGAGAGGGTGCAGGTCACTGAACGATGTGACTGTGCTGGAGTGAGTGCAGATCACTGAACCATGTGACTGTTTGGAGATGCAGATCACTGAATGATGTGACTGTGCTGTATTGAGTGCAGATCACTGAATGATGTGACTGTGCTGGAGTGAGTGCAGATCACTGAATGATGTGACTGTTTGGAGATGCAGATCACTGAATGATGTGACTGTGCTAGAGAGGGTGCAGGTCACTGAATGATGTGACTGTGCTGGAGTGAGTGCAGATCACTGAACGATGTGACTGTTTGGAGATGCAGATCACTGAATGATGTGACTGTGCTATAGAGGGTGCACGTCACTGAACGATGTGACAGTGCTGGAGTGAGTGCAGATCACTGAACGATGTGACTGTTTGGAGATGCAGATCACTGAACGATGTGACTGTTTGGAGAGGGTGCAGGTCACTGAACGATGTGACTGTTTGGAGAGGGTGCAGGTCACTGAACGATGTGACTGTTTGGAGATGCAGATCACTGAACGATGTGACTGTGCTGGAGTGAGTGCAGATCACTGAACGATGTGACTGTTTGGAGAGGATGCAGGTCACTGAACGATGTGACTGTGCTGGAGTGAGTGCAGATCACTGAACGATGTGACTGTGCTGGAGTGAGTGCAGATCACTGAATGATGTGACTGGAGAGGGTGTAGGTCACTGAACGATGTGACTGGAGAGGGTGTAGGTCACTGAACAAGGTGACTGGAGAGGGTGTAGGTCACTGAATGATGTGACTGTGTTGCAGAGGGTGCAGGTTAATGAACGATGTGACTGTGTTGGAGATGCAGATCACTGAACGATGTGACTATGCTGGAGATGCAGATCACTGAATGATGTGACTGTGCTGGAGATGCAGGTCAATGAACGATGTGACTGTTTGGAGATGCAAGTCACTGAATGATGTGACTGTGCTGGAGGGGGTGCAGGTCACTGAACGATGTGACTGTTTGGAGATGCAAGTCACTGAATGAGGTGACTGTGCTGGAGGGGGTGCAGGTCACTGAACGATGTGACTGTTTTGGAGATGGTGAAGATCACTGAACAATGTGACTGGAGATGCAGGTCATTGAACGATGTGACTGTTTGGAGATGCAGATCACTGAATGATGTGACTGTGCTAGAGAGGGTGCAGGTCACTGAACGATGTGACTGTGCTGGAGTGAGTGCAGATCACTGAACGATGTGACTGTTTGGAGATGCAGATCACTGAACGATGTGACTGTTTGGAGAGGGTGCAGGTCACTGAACGATGTGACTGTTTGGAGAGGGTGCAGGTCACTGAACGATGTGACTGTTTGGAGAGGATGCAGATCACTGAACGATGTGACTGTTTGGAGAGGGTGAAGATCACTGAACGATGTGACTGTGCTGGAGTGAGTGCAGATCACTGAACGATGTGACTGTTTGGAGAGGATGCAGGTCACTGAACGATGTGACTGTGCTGGAGTGAGTGCAGATCACTGAATGATGTGACTGGAGAGGGTGTAGGTCATTGAACGATGTGACTGGAGAGGGTGTAGGTCACTGAACAAGGTGACTGGAGAGGGTGTAGGTCACTGAATGATGTGACTGTGTTGGAGAGGGTGCAGGTCAATGAACAATGTGACTGTGTTGGAGATGCAGGTCACTGAACGATGTGACTATGCTGGAGATGCAGATCACTGAACGATGTGACTGTGCTGGAGATGCAGGTCAATGAACGATGTGACTGTTTGCAGATGCAAGCCACTGAACGATGTGACTGTGCTGGAGATGCAGGTCAATGAACGATGTGACTGTTTGCAGATGCAAGTCACAGAATGATGTGACTGTGCTGGAGGGGGTGCAGGTCACTGAACGATGTGACTGTTTGGAGATGCAGGTCAATGAACGATGTGACTGTTTGCAGATGCAAGTCACTGAATGATGTGACTGTGCTGGAGGGGTTGCAGGTCACTGAACGATGTGACTGTTTGGAGATGCAAGTCACTGAATGATGTGACTGTGCTGGAGGGGGTGCAGGTCACTGAACGATGTGACTGTTTTGGAGAGGGTGAAGATCACTGAACAATGTGACTGGAGATGCAGGTCATTAAACGATGTGACTGTTTGGAGAGGATGCAGGTCACTGAACGATGTGACTGTTTTGGAGAGGGTGAAGATCACTGAACAATGTGACTGGAGATGCAGGTCATTAAACGATGTGACTGTTTGGAGAGGATGCAGGTCACTGAACGATGTGACTGTTTGGAGATGCAGGTCACTGTACGATGTGACTGTTTTGGAGAGGGTGAAGATCACTGAACAATGTGACTGGAGATGCAGGTCATTGAACGATGTGACTGTTTGGAGATGCAGGTCACTGAACGATGTGACTGTTTGGAGAGGTTGCAGATCACTGAACGATGTGACTGTTTGGAGTGGGTGCAGGTCACTGAACGATGTGACTGTTTGGAGAGGGTGTAGGTCACTGAACGATGTGACTGTTTGGAGAGGGTGTAGGTCACTGAACGATGTGACTGTTTGGAGAGGGTGAAGATCACTGAATGATGTGACTGGAGATGCAGATCATTGAACGATGTGACTGTTTGGAGAGGGTGCAGGTCACTGAACGATGTGACTGTTTGGAGAGGGTGCAGGTCACTGAACGATGTGACTGTTTGGAGAGGGTGCAGGTCACTGAACGATGTGACTGTTTGGAGAGGGTGTAGGTCACTGAACGATGTGACTGTTTGGAGAGGGTGTAGGTCACTGAACGATGTGACTGTTTGGAGAGGGTGAAGATCACTGAATGATGTGACTGGAGATGCAGGTCATTGAACGATGTGACTGTTTGGAGATGCAGGTCACTGAACGATGTGACTGTTTGGAGATGCAGGTCACTGAACGATGTGACTGTTTTGGAGAGGGTGAAGATCACTGAACAATGTGACTGGAGATGCAGGTCATTGAACGATGTGACTGTTTGGAGAGGATGCAGGTCACTGAAGATTGTGACAGTGATGGAGAGGGTTCAGATCACTGAACGATGTGACTGTTTGGAGATGCAGGTCACTGAACGATGTGACTGTTTGGAGAGGTTGCAGATCACTGAATGATGTGACTGTTTGGAGATGCAGGTCACTGAACGATGTGACTGTTTGGAGATGCAGGTCACTGTCACTGAACGAAGTGACTGTTTGGAGAGGGTTCAGATCACTGAATGATGTGACTGTTTGGAGATGCAGATCACTGAACGATGTGACTGTTTGGAGATGCAGATCACTGAATGATGTGACAGTATTGGAGAGGGTGCAGATCACTGAACGATGTGACTGTTTGTAGATGCAGGTCACTGAACGATGTGACTGTTTGGAGAGGGTGAAGATTACTGAACGATGTGACTGTTTGGAGAGGGTGAAGATCACTGAACGATGTGACTGTTTGGAGATGCAGCTCACTGAATGATGTGACAGTATTGGAGAGGGTGCAGCTCACTGAATGATGTGACTTTTTGGAGAGGATGCAGGCCACTGAACATTGTGAATGTTTGGAGAGGGTGCAGATCACTGAACGTTGGGATTGTTTGGAGATGTAGGTCACTGAACGATGTGACTGTTTGGAGATGCAGGTCACTGGACGATGTGACTGTGTTGGAGATGCAGATCACTGAACGATGTGACTGTGTTGGAGATGCAAGTCACTGAACGATGTGACTGTTTGGAGATGCAGATCACTGAATGATGTGACAGTATTGGAGTGGGTGCAGATCACTGAACGATGTGACTGTTTGTAGATGCAGGTCACTGAAAGATGTGACTGTTTGGAGATGCAGGTCACTGAACGATGTGACTGTTTGGAGAGGGTGCAGATCACTGAATGATGTGACTGTTTGGAGAGGATGCAGGTCACTGACCATTGTGAATTTTTGGAGAGGGTGCAGATCACTGAACGTTGGGATTGTTTGGAGATGTAGGTCACTGAACGATGTGACTGTTTGGAGATGCAGGTCACTGGACGATGTGACTGTGTTGGAGATGCAGATCACTGAACGATGTGACTGTGCAAGAGAGGGTGCAGGTCAATGAACGTTGGGATTGTTTGGAGATGTAGGTCACTGAACGACGTGACTGTGTTGGAGATGCAGGTCACTGAAAGATGTGACTGTTTGGAGATGCAGATCACTGAACGATGTGACTGTTTGGAGAGGGTGAAGATCACTGATCGATGTGACTGTTTGGAGAGGGTGCAGGTCACTGAACGATGTGACTGATTGGAGAGGGTGAAGATCACTGATCGATGTGACTGTTTGGAGAGGGTGCAGATCACTGAACGATGTGACTGGAGATGCAGATCATTGAACGATGTGACTGTGTTGGAGATGCAAGTCACTGAATGATGTGACTGTGCTGGAGGGGGTGCAGGTCAATGAACGTTGGGATTGTTTGGAGATGTAGGTCACTGAACGACGTGACTGTGTTGGAGATGCAAGTCACTGAATGATGTGACTGTGCTGGAGGGGGTGCAGGTCACTGAACGATGTGACTGTTTTGGAGAGGGTGAAGATCACTGAACAATGTGACTGGAGATGCAGGTCATTAAACGATGTGACTGTTTGGAGAGGATGCAGGTCACTGAACGATGTGACTGTTTTGGAGAGGGCGAAGATCACTGAACAATGTGACTGGAGATGCAGGTCATTAAACGATGTGACTGTTTGGAGAGGATGCAGGTCACTGAACGATGTGACTGTTTGGAGATGCAGGTCACTGTACGATGTGACTGTTTTGGAGAGGGTGAAGATCACTGAACAATGTGACTGGAGATGCAGGTCATTGAACGATGTGACTGTTTGGAGATGCAGGTCACTGAACGATGTGACTGTTTGGAGAGGTTGCAGATCACTGAACGATGTGACTGTTTGGAGTGGGTGCAGGTCACTGAACGATGTGACTGTTTGGAGAGGGTGTAGGTCACTGAACGATGTGACTGTTTGGAGAGGGTGTAGGTCACTGAACGATGTGACTGTTTGGAGAGGGTGAAGATCACTGAATGATGTGACTGGAGATGCAGATCATTGAACGATGTGACTGTTTGGAGAGGGTGCAGGTCACTGAACGATGTGACTGTTTGGAGAGGGTGCAGGTCACTGAACGATGTGACTGTTTGGAGAGGGTGCAGGTCACTGAACGATGTGACTGTTTGGAGAGGGTGTAGGTCACTGAACGATGTGACTGTTTGGAGAGGGTGTAGGTCACTGAACGATGTGACTGTTTGGAGAGGGTGAAGATCACTGAATGATGTGACTGGAGATGCAGGTCATTGAACGATGTGACTGTTTGGAGATGCAGGTCACTGAACGATGTGACTGTTTGGAGATGCAGGTCACTGAACGATGTGACTGTTTTGGAGAGGGTGAAGATCACTGAACAATGTGACTGGAGATGCAGGTCATTGAACGATGTGACTGTTTGGAGAGGATGCAGGTCACTGAAGATTGTGACAGTGATGGAGAGGGTTCAGATCACTGAACGATGTGACTGTTTGGAGATGCAGGTCACTGAACGATGTGACTGTTTGGAGAGGTTGCAGATCACTGAATGATGTGACTGTTTGGAGATGCAGGTCACTGAACGATGTGACTGTTTGGAGATGCAGGTCACTGTCACTGAACGAAGTGACTGTTTGGAGAGGGTTCAGATCACTGAATGATGTGACTGTTTGGAGATGCAGATCACTGAACGATGTGACTGTTTGGAGATGCAGATCACTGAATGATGTGACAGTATTGGAGAGGGTGCAGATCACTGAACGATGTGACTGTTTGTAGATGCAGGTCACTGAACGATGTGACTGTTTGGAGAGGGTGAAGATTACTGAACGATGTGACTGTTTGGAGAGGGTGAAGATCACTGAACGATGTGACTGTTTGGAGATGCAGCTCACTGAATGATGTGACAGTATTGGAGAGGGTGCAGCTCACTGAATGATGTGACTTTTTGGAGAGGATGCAGGCCACTGAACATTGTGAATGTTTGGAGAGGGTGCAGATCACTGAACGTTGGGATTGTTTGGAGATGTAGGTCACTGAACGATGTGACTGTTTGGAGATGCAGGTCACTGGACGATGTGACTGTGTTGGAGATGCAGATCACTGAACGATGTGACTGTGTTGGAGATGCAAGTCACTGAACGATGTGACTGTTTGGAGATGCAGATCACTGAATGATGTGACAGTATTGGAGTGGGTGCAGATCACTGAACGATGTGACTGTTTGTAGATGCAGGTCACTGAAAGATGTGACTGTTTGGAGATGCAGGTCACTGAACGATGTGACTGTTTGGAGAGGGTGCAGATCACTGAATGATGTGACTGTTTGGAGAGGATGCAGGTCACTGACCATTGTGAATTTTTGGAGAGGGTGCAGATCACTGAACGTTGGGATTGTTTGGAGATGTAGGTCACTGAACGATGTGACTGTTTGGAGATGCAGGTCACTGGACGATGTGACTGTGTTGGAGATGCAGATCACTGAACGATGTGACTGTGCAAGAGAGGGTGCAGGTCAATGAACGTTGGGATTGTTTGGAGATGTAGGTCACTGAACGACGTGACTGTGTTGGAGATGCAGGTCACTGAAAGATGTGACTGTTTGGAGATGCAGATCACTGAACGATGTGACTGTTTGGAGAGGGTGAAGATCACTGATCGATGTGACTGTTTGGAGAGGGTGCAGGTCACTGAACGATGTGACTGATTGGAGAGGGTGAAGATCACTGATCGATGTGACTGTTTGGAGAGGGTGCAGATCACTGAACGATGTGACTGTTTGTAGAGGGTGAAGAACACTGATCGATGTGAGTGTTTGGAGAGAGTGAAGATCACTGAATGATGTGACTGTTTGGAGAGGGTGAAGATCACTGAACGATGTGACTGTTTGGAGATGCAGGTCACTGAATGATGTGACAGTATTGGAGAGGATGCAGATCACTGAATGATGTGACTGTTTGGAGAGGGTGAAGATCACTGATCAATGTGACTGGAGATGCAGGTCACTGAACGATGTGACTGTTTGGAGAGGTTGCAGATCACTGAATGATGTGACTGTTTGGAGAGGTTGCAGATCACTGAATGATGTGACTGTTTGGAGATGCAGGTCACTGTCACTGAATGATGTGACTGTTTGGAGATGCAGATCACTCAACGACCAGACTGTGCTGCGAGGGTGCAGATCACTGAACGATGTGACTATTTGGAGAGGGTGAAGATCACTGAACGATGTGACTGTTTGGAGAGGGTGCAGGTCACTGAACATTGTGAATGTTTGGAGAGGGTGCAGATCACTGAACGATGTGATAGTTTGGAGATGCAGGTTACTGAACGATGTGACTGTTTGGAGATGCAGGTCTCTGAATGATATGACTGTTTGGAGATGCAGGTTACTGAACGATGGTATTGTTTGGAGATGTAGGTCACTGAACGATGTGACTGGAGAAGCAGGTCACTGGACGATGTGACTGTGTTGGAGAGGGTGAAGATCTCTGAACAAAGTGACTGTGTTGGAGATGCAGATCACTGAATGATGTGACTGATTGGAGAGGGTGAAGATCACTGATCAATGTGACTGGAGATGCAGGTCATTGAATGATGTGACTGTTTGGAGATGCAGGTCATTGAACGATGTGACTGTTTGGAGAGGGTGCAGGTCACTGAATGATGTGACTGTTTGGAGAGGGTGAAGATCACTGAACAATGTGACTGGAGATGCAGGTCATTGAACGATGTGACTGTTTGGACAGGGTGAAGATCACTGAACAATGTGACTGGAGATGCAGGTCATTGATCGATGTGACTGTTTGGAGAGGATGCAGGTCACTGAAGATTGTGACAGTGATGGAGAGGGTTCAGATCACTGAATGATGTGACTGTTTGGAGATGCAGGTCACTGAACGATGTGACTGTTTGGAGAGGTTGCAGATCACTGAATGATGTGACTGTTTGGAGAGGTTGCAGATCACTGAATGATGTGACTGTTTGGAGATGCAGGTCACTGTCACTGAACGATGTGACTGTTTGGAGAGGGTTCAGATCACTGAATGATGTGACTGTTTGGAGATGCAGATCACTCAACGACCAGACTGTGCTGCGAGGGTGCAGATCACTGAACGATGTGACTATTTGGAGAGGGTGAAGATCACTGAACGATGTGACTGTTTGGAGAGGGTGCAGGTCACTGAACATTGTGAATGTTTGGAGAGGGTGCAGATCACTGAACGATGTGACAGTTTGGAGATGCAGGTTACTGAACGATGTGACTGTTTGGAGATGCAGGTCACTGAATGTTGTGACTGTTTGGAGATGCAGGTTACTGAACGATGGGATTGTTTGGAGATGTAGGTCACTGAACAATGTGACTGTTTGGAGATGCAGGTCACAGGACGATGTGACTGTGTTGGAGAGGGTGAAGATCTCTGAACAATGTGACTGTGTTGGAGATGCAGATCACTGAATGATGTGACTGTTTGGAGAGGGTGAAGATCACTGAAAGATGTGACTGTTTGGAGATGCAGGTCACTGAAGATTGTGACAGTGATGGAGAGGGTTCAGATCACTGAACGATGTGACTGTTTGGAGATGCAGGTCACTGAACGATGTGACTGGAGATGCAGCTCACTGAATGATGGGAGTATTTGGAGAGGTTGCAGATCACTGAAGATTGTGACAGTGATGGAGAGGGTTCAGATCACTGAACGATGTGACTGTTTGGAGATGCAGGTCACTGAACGATGTGACTGGAGATGCAGCTCACTGAACGATGGGACTGTTTGGAGAGGGTGAAGATCACTGAATGATGTGACTGGAGATGCAGGTCATTGAACGATGTGACGGTTTGGAGATGCAGGTCACTGAACGATGTGACTGTTTGGAGATGCAAGTCACTGAATGATGTGACTGTGCTGGAGGGGGTGCAGGTCACTGAACGATGTGATGTTTTGGAGAGGGTGAAGATCACTGAACAATGTGACTGGAGATGCAGGTCATTGAACGATGTCACTGTTTGGAGAGGGTGTAGGTCACTGAACGATGTGACTGTTTGGAGAGGGTGTAGGTCACTGAACGATGTGACTGTTTGGAGAGGGTGAAGATCACTGAATGATGTGACTGGAGATGCAGGTCATTGAACGATGTGACTGTTTGGAGAGGGTGCAGGTCACTGAACGATGTGACTGTTTGGAGAGGGTGCAGGTCACTGAACGATGTGACTGTTTGTAGAGGGTGCAGGTCACTGAACGATGTGACTGTTTGGAGAGGGTGTAGGTCACTGAACGATGTGACTGTTTGGAGAGGGTGAAGATCACTGAATGATGTGACTGGAGATGCAGGTCATTGAACGATGTGACTGTTTGGAGAGGGTGCAGGTTACTGAACAATGTGACTGTTTGGAGAGGGTGCAGGTCACTGAACGATGTGACTGTTTGGAGAGGGTGCAGGTCACTGAACGATGTGACTGTTTGGAGAGGGTGTAGGTCACTGAACGATGTGACTGTTTGGAGAGGGTGTAGGTCACTGAACGATGTGACTGTTTGGAGAGGGTGAAGATCACTGAATGATGTGACTGGAGATGCAGGTCATTGAACGATGTGACTGTTTGGAGATGCAGGTCACTGAACGATGTGACTGTTTGGAGATGCAGGTCACTGAACGATGTGACTGTTTTGGAGAGGGTGAAGATCACTGAACGATGTGACTGGAGATGCAGGTCACTGAACGATGTGACTGTTTGGAGAGGATGCAGGTCACTGACCATTGTGAATTTTTGGAGAGGGTGCAGATCACTGAACGTTGGGATTGTTTGGAGATGTAGGTCACTGAACGATGTGACTGTTTGGAGATGCAGGTCACTGGACGATGTGACTGTGTTGGAGATGCAGATCACTGAACGATGTGACTGTGCAAGAGAGGGTGCAGGTCACTGAACGTTGGGATTGTTTGGAGATGTAGGTCACTGAATGACGTGACTGTGTTGGAGATGCAGGTCACTGAAAGATGTGACTGTTTGGAGATGCAGATCACTGAACGATGTGACTGTTTGGAGAGGGTGAAGATCACTGATCGATGTGACTGTTTGGAGAGGGTGCAGGTCACTGAACGATGTTACTGATTGGAGAGGGTGAAGATCACTGATCGATGTGACTGTTTGGAGAGGGTGCAGATCACTGAACGATGTGACTGTTTGTAGAGGGTGAAGATCACTGATCGATGTGACTGTTTGGAGAGAGTGAAGATCACTGAATGATGTGACTGTTTGGAGAGGGTGAAGATCACTGAACGATGTGACTGTTTGGAGATGCAGGTCACTGAATGATGTGACAGTATTGGAGAGGATGCAGATCACTGAATGATGTGACTGTTTGGAGAGGGTGAAGATCACTGATCAATGTGACTGGAGATGCAGGTCACTGAACGATGTGACTGTTTGGAGAGCTTGCAGATCACTGAATGATGTGACTGTTTGGAGAGGTTGCAGATCACTGAATGATGTGACTGTTTGGAGATGCAGGTCACTGTCACTGAATGATGTGACTGTTTGGAGATGCAGATCACTCAACGACCAGACTGTGCTGCGAGGGTGCAGATCACTGAACGATGTGACTATTTGGAGAGGGTGAAGATCACTGAACGATGTGACTGTTTGGAGAGGGTGCAGGTCACTGAACATTGTGAATGTTTGGAGAGGGTGCAGATCACTGAACGATGTGACAGTTTGGAGATGCAGGTTACTGAACGATGTGACTGTTTGGAGATGCAGGTCTCTGAATGATATGACTGTTTGGAGATGCAGGTTACTGAACGATGGGATTGTTTGGAGATGTAGGTCACTGAACGATGTGACTGGAGAAGCAGGTCACTGGACGATGTGACTGTGATGGAGAGGGTGAAGATCTCTGAACAAAGTGACTGTGTTGGAGATGCAGATCACTGAATGATGTGACTGATTGGAGAGGGTGAAGATCACTGATCAATGTGACTGGAGATGCAGGTCATTGAATGATGTGACTGTTTGGAGATGCAGGTCATTGAACGATGTGACTGTTTGGAGAGGGTGCAGGTCACTGAATGATGTGACTGTTTAGAGAGGGTGAAGATCACTGAACAATGTGACTGGAGATGCAGGTCATTGAACGATGTGACTGTTTGGACAGGGTGAAGATCACTGAACAATGTGACTGGAGATGCAGGTCATTGATCGATGTGACTGTTTGGAGAGGATGCAGGTCACTGAAGATTGTGACAGTGATGGAGAGGGTTCAGATCACTGAATGATGTGACTGTTTGGAGATGCAGGTCACTGAACGATGTGACTGTTTGGAGAGGTTGCAGATCACTGAATGATGTGACTGTTTGGAGAGGTTGCAGATCACTGAATGATGTGACTGTTTGGAGATGCAGGTCACTGTCACTGAACGATGTGACTGTTTGGAGAGGGTTCAGATCACTGAATGATGTGACTGTTTGGAGATGCAGATCACTCAACGACCAGACTGTGCTGCGAGGGTGCAGATCACTGAACGATGTGACTATTTGGAGAGGGTGAAGATCACTGAACGATGTGACTGTTTGGAGAGGGTGCAGGTCACTGAACATTGTGAATGTTTGGAGAGGGTGCAGATCACTGAACGATGTGACAGTTTGGAGATGCAGGTTACTGAACGATGTGACTGTTTGGAGATGCAGGTCACTGAATGTTGTGACTGTTTGGAGATGCAGGTTACTGAACGATGGGATTGTTTGGAGATGTAGGTCACTGAACAATGTGACTGTTTGGAGATGCAGGTCACTGGACGATGTGACTGTGTTGGAGAGGGTGAAGATCTCTGAACAATGTGACTGTGTTGGAGATGCAGATCACTGAATGATGTGACTGTTTGGAGAGGGTGAAGATCACTGAAAGATGTGACTGTTTGGAGATGCAGGTCACTGAAGATTGTGACAGTGATGGAGAGGGTTCAGATCACTGAACGATGTGACTGTTTGGAGATGCAGGTCACTGAACGATGTGACTGGAGATGCAGCTCACTGAATGATGGGAGTGTTTGGAGAGGTTGCAGATCACTGAAGATTGTGACAGTGATGGAGAGGGTTCAGATCACTGAACGATGTGACTGTTTGGAGATGCAGGTCACTGAACGATGTGACTGGAGATGCAGCTCACTGAACGATGGGACTGTTTGGAGAGGGTGAAGATCACTGAATGATGTGACCGGAGATGCAGGTCATTGAACGATGTGACTGTTTGGATATGCAGGTCACTGAACGATGTGACTGTTTGGAGATGCAAGTCACTGAATGATGTGACTGTGCTGGAGGGGGTGCAGGTCACTGAACGATGTGATGTTTTGGAGAGGGTGAAGATCACTGAACAATGTGACTGGAGATGCAGGTCATTGAACGATGTCACTGTTTGGAGAGGGTGTAGGTCACTGAACGATGTGACTGTTTGGAGAGGGTGTAGGTCACTGAACGATGTGACTGTTTGGAGAGGGTGAAGATCACTGAATGATGTGACTGGAGATGCAGGTCATTGAACGATGTGACTGTTTGGAGAGGGTGCAGGTCACTGAACGATGTGACTGTTTGGAGAGGGTGCAGGTCACTGAACGATGTGACTGTTTGGAGAGGGTGCAGGTCACTGAACGATGTGACTGTTTGGAGAGGGTGTAGGTCACTGAACGATGTGACTGTTTGGAGAGGGTGAAGATCACTGAATGATGTGACTGGAGATGCAGGTCATTGAACGATGTGACTGTTTGGAGAGGGTGCAGGTCACTGAACGATGTGACTGTTTGGAGAGGGTGCAGGTCACTGAACGATGTGACTGTTTGGAGAGGGTGCAGGTCACTGAACGATGTGACTGTTTGGAGAGGGTGTAGGTCACTGAACGATGTGACTGTTTGGAGAGGGTGTAGGTCACTGAACGATGTGACTGTTTGGAGAGGGTGAAGATCACTGAATGATGTGACTGGAGATGCAGGTCATTGAACGATGTGACTGTTTGGAGATGCAGGTCACTGAACGATGTGACTGTTTGGAGATGCAGGTCACTGAACGATGTGACTGTTTTGGAGAGGGTGAAGATCACTGAACGATGTGACTGGAGATGCAGGTCACTGAACGATGTGACTGTTTGGAGAGGTTGCAGATCACTGAATGATGTGACTGTTTGGAGATGCAGGTCACTGAACGATGTGACTGTTTGGAGATGCAGGTCACTGTCACTGAACGAAGTGACTGTTTGGAGAGGGTTCAGATCACTGAATGATGTGACTGTTTGGAGATGCAGATCACTGAACGATGTGACTGTTTGGAGATGCAGATCACTGAATGATGTGACAGTATTGGAGAGGGTGCAGATCACTGAACGATGTGACTGTTTGTAGATGCAGGTCACTGATCGATGTGACTGTTTGGAGAGGGTGAAGATCACTGAACGATGTGACTGTTTGGAGAGCGTGAAGATAACTGAACGATGTGACTGTTTGGAGATGCAGCTCACTGAATGATGTGACAGTATTGGAGAGGGTGCAGCTCACTGAACAATGTGACTGTTTGTAGATGCAGGTCACTGAAAGATGTGACTGTTTGGAGATGCAGGTCACTGAACGATGTGACTGTTTGGAGAGGGTGCAGATCACTGAATGATGTGACTGTTTGGAGAGGATGCAGGTCACTGACCATTGTGAATGTTTGGAGAGGGTGCAGATCACTGAACGTTGGGATTATTTGGAGATGTAGGTCACTGAACGATGTGACTGTTTGGAGATGCAGGTCACTGGACGATGTGACTGTGTTGGAGATGCAGATCACTGAACGATGTGACTGTGCAAGAGAGGGTGCAGGTCACTGAACGACGTGACTGTGTTGGAGATGCAGGTCACTGAAAGATGTGACTGTTTGGAGATGCAGATCACTGAACGATGTGACTGTTTGGAGAGGGTGAAGATCACTGATCGATGTGACTGTTTGGAGAGGGTGCAGGTCACTGAACGATGTGACTGATTGGAGAGGGTGAAGATCACTGATCGATGTGACTGTTTGGAGAGGGTGCAGATCACTGAACGATGTGACTGTTTGTAGAGGGTGAAGATCACTGATCGATGTGACTGTTTGGAGAGACTGAAGATCACTGAATGATGTGACTGTTTGGAGAGGGTGAAGATCACTGAACGATGTGACTGTTTGGAGATGCAGGTCACTGAATGATGTGACAGTATTGGAGAGGATGCAGATCACTGAATGATGTGACTGTTTGGAGAGGGTGAAGATCACTGATCAATGTGACTGGAGATGCAGGTCATTGAATGATGTGACTGTTTGGAGATGCAGGTCATTGAACGATGTGACTGTTTGGAGAGGGTGTAGGTCACTGAACGATGTGACTGTTTGGAGAGGGTGAAGATCACTGAACAATGTGACTGGAGATGCAGGTCATTGAACGATGTGACTGTTTGGACAGGGTGAAGATCACTGAACAATGTGACTGGAGATGCAGGTCATTGATCGATGTGACTGTTTGGAGAGGATGCAGGTCACTGAAGATTGTGACAGTGATGGAGAGGGTTCAGATCACTGAATGATGTGACTGTTTGGAGATGCAGGTCACTGAACGATGTGACTGTTTGGAGAGGTTGCAGATCACTGAATGATGTGACTGTTTGGAGATGCAGGTCACTGTCACTGAACGATGTGACTGTTTGGAGAGGGTTCAGATCACTGAATGATGTGACTGTTTGGAGATGCAGATCACTCAACGACCAGTCTGTGCTGCGAGGGTGCAGATCACTGAACGATGTGACTATTTGGAGAGGGTGAAGATCACTGAACGATGTGACTGTTTGGAGAGGGTGCAGGTCACTGAACATTGTGAATGTTTGGAGAGGGTGCAGATCACTGAAAGATGTGACAGTTTGGAGATGCAGGTTACTGAATGATGTGACTGTTTGGAGATGCAGGTCACTGAACGATGGGATTGTTTGGAGATGTAGGTCACTGAACGATGTGACTGTTTGGAGATGCAGGTCACTGGACGATGTGACTGTGTTGGAGAGGGTGAAGATCTCTGAACAATGTGACTGTGTTGGAGATGCAGATCACTGAACGATGTGACTGTGCAAGAGAGGGTTCAGATCACTGATCGATGTGACTGTTTGGAGAGGCTGCAGGTCACTGAAGATTGTGACAGTGATGGAGAGGGTTCAGATCACTGAACGATGTGACTGTTTGGAGATGCAGGTCACTGAACGATGTGACTGGAGATGCAGCTCACTGAATGATGGGAGTGTTTGGAGAGGTTGCAGATCACTGAAGATTGTGACAGTGATGGAGAGGGTTCAGATCACTGAACGATGTGACTGTTTGGAGATGCAGGTCACTGAACGATGTGACTGGAGATGCAGCTCACTGAACGATGGGACTGTTTGGAGAGGTTGCAGATCACTGAACGATGTGACTGTTTGTAGATGCAGATCACTGAACGATGTGACTGTTTGTAGATGCAGGTCACTGAATGATGTGACTGTTTGGAGATGCAGGTCACTGAATGATGTGACAGGATTGGAGAGGATGCAGATCACTGAATGATGTGACTGTTTGGAGAGGGTGAAGATCACTGAACAATGTGACTGGAGATGCAGGTCATTGAACGATGTGACTGTTTGGAGATGCAGGTCACTGAACGATGTGACTGTTTGGAGAGGTTGAAGATCACTGAACAATGTGACTGGAGATGCAGTTCATTGAACGATGTGACTGTTTGGAGAGGGTGAAGATCACTGAACAATGTGACTGGAGATGCAGGTCATTGATCGATGTGAATGTTTGGAGAGGATGCAGGTCACTGAAGATTGTGACAGTGATGGAGAGGGTTCAGATCACTGAATGATGTGACTGTTTGGAGATGCAGGTCACTGAACGAAGTGACTGTTTGGAGAGGTTGCAGATCACTGAATGATGTGACTGTTTGGAGATGCAGGTCACTGTCACTGAACGATGTGACTGTTTGGATATGCAGGTCACTGTCACTGAACGATGTGACTGTTTGGAGAGGGTTCAGATCACTGAATGATGTGACTGTTTGGAGATGCAGATCACTGAACGACCAGACTGTGCTGCGAGGGTGCAGATCACTGAACGATGTGACTATTTGGAGAGGGTGAAGATCACTGAACGATGTGACTGTTTGGAGAGGGTGCAGGTCACTGAACATTGTGAATGTTTGGAGAGGGTGCAGATCACTGAACGATGTGACTGTTTGGAGAGGGTGCAGGTCACTGAACGATGTGACTGTTTGGAGATGCAGGTTACTGAACGATGTGACTGTTTGGAGATGCAGGTCACTGAATGATGTGACTGTTTGGAGATGCAGGTTACTGAACGATGGGATTGTTTGGAGATGTAGGTCACTGAACGATGTGACTGTTTGGAGATGCAGATCACTGAACGATGTGACTGTGCAAGAGAGGGTTCAGATCACTGATCGATGTGACTGTTTGGAGAGGGTGCAGGTCACTGAAGATTGTGACAGTGATGGAGAGGGTTCAGATCACTGAACGATGTGACTGTTTGGAGATGTAGTTCACTGAACGATGTGACTGGAGATGCAGCTCACTGAACGATGGGACTGTTTGGAGAGGTTGCAGATTACTGAAGATTGTGACAGTGATGGAGAGGGTTCAGATCACTGAACGATGTGACTGTTTGGAGATGCAGGTCACTGAACGATGTGACAGGAGATGCAGCTCACTGAATGATGGGACTGTTTGGAGAGGTTGCAGATCACTGAACGATGTGACTGTTTGTAGATGGAGGTCACTGAACGATGTGACTGGAGATTCAGCTCACTGAATGATGTGACTGTTTGGAGAGGATGCAGGTCACTGAACATTGTGAATGTTTGGAGAGGGTGCAGATCACTGAACGATGGGATTGTTTGGAGATGTAGGTCACTGAACGACGTGACTGTTTGGAGATGCAGGTCACTGAACGATGTGACTGTTTGGAGAGGGTGAAGATCACTGATCGATGTGACTGTTTGGCGAGGGTGAAGATCACTGATCGATGTGACTGTTTGGCGAGGGTGAAGATCTCTGAACAATGTGACTGTGTTGGAGATGCAGATCACTGAACGATGTGACTGTGCAAGAGAGGGTTCAGATCACTGATCGATGTGACTGTTTGGACAGGGTGAAGATCACTGAACAATGTGACTGGAGATGCAGGTCATTGATCGATGTGACTGTTTGGAGAGGATGCCGGTCACTGAAGATTGTGACAGTGATGGAGAGGGTTCAGATCACTGAATGATGTGACTGTTTGGAGATGCAGGTCACTGAACGATGTGACTGTTTGGAGAGGTTGCAGATCACTGAATGATGTGACTGTTTGGAGAGGTTGCAGATCACTGAATGATGTGACTGTTTGGAGATGCAGGTCACTGTCACTGAACGATGTGACTGTTTGGAGAGGGTTCAGATCACTGAACGATGTGACTGTTTGGAGAGGGTTCAGATCACTGAATGATGTGACTGTTTGGAGATGCAGATCACTCAACGACCAGACTGTGCTGCGAGGGAGCAGATCACTGAACGATGTGACTATTTGGAGAGGGTGAAGATCACTGAACGATGTGACTGTTTGGAGAGGGTGCAGGTCACTGAACATTGTGAATGTTTGGAGAGGGTGCAGATCACTGAACGATGTGACAGTTTGGAGATGCAGGTTACTGAACGATGTGACTGTTTGGAGATGCAGGTCACTGAATGATGTGACTGTTTGGAGATGCAGGTTACTGAACGATGGGATTGTTTGGAGATGTAGGTCACTGAACGATGTGACTGTTTGGAGATGCAGGTCACTGGACGATGTGACTGTGTTGGAGAGGGTGAAGATCTCTGAACAATGTGACTGTGTTGGAGATGCAGATCACTGAATGATGTGACTGTTTGGAGAGGGTGAAGATCACTGAAAGATGTGACTGTTTGGAGATGCAGGTCACTGAAGATTGTGACAGTGATGGAGAGGGTTCAGATCACTGAACGATGTGACTGTTTGGAGATGCAGGTCACTGAACGATGTGACTGGAGATGCAGCTCACTGAATGATGGGAGTGTTTGGAGAGGTTGCAGATCACTGAAGATTGTGACAGTGATGGAGAGGGTTCAGATCACTGAACGATGTGACTGTTTGGAGATGCAGGTCACTGAACGATGTGACTGGAGATGCAGCTCACTGAACGATGGGACTGTTTGGAGAGGTTGCAGATCACTGAACGATGTGACTGTTTGGAGAGGGTGAAGATCACTGAATGATGTGACTGGAGATGCAGGTCATTGAACGATGTGACTGTTTGGAGATGCAGGTCACTGAACGATGTGACTGTTTGGAGATGCAAGTCACTGAATGATGTGACTGTGCTGGAGGGGGTGCAGGTCACTGAACGATGTGACTGTTTGGAGAGGGTGCAGGTCACTGAACGATGTGACTGTTTGGAGATGCAGGTCACTGTCACTGAACGATGTGACTGTTTGGAGAGGGTTCAGATCACTGAATGATGTGACTGTTTGGAGATGCAGATCACTCAACGACCAGTCTGTGCTGCGAGGGTGCAGATCACTGAACGATGTGACTATTTGGAGAGGGTGAAGATCACTGAACGATATGACTGTTTGGAGAGGGTGCAGGTCACTGAACATTGTGAATGTTTGGAGAGGGTGCAGATCACTGAAAGATGTGACAGTTTGGAGATGCAGGTTACTGAATGATGTGACTGTTTGGAGATGCAGGTCACTGAACGATGGGATTGTTTGGAGATGTAGGTCACTGAACGATGTGACTGTTTGGAGATGCAGGTCACTGGACGATGTGACTGTGTTGGAGAGGGTGAAGATCTCTGAACAATGTGACTGTGTTGGAGATGCAGATCACTGAACGATGTGACTGTGCAAGAGAGGGTTCAGATCACTGATCGATGTGACTGTTTGGAGAGGCTGCAGGTCACTGAAGATTGTGACAGTGATGGAGAGGGTTCAGATCACTGAACGATGTGACTGTTTGGAGATGCAGGTCACTGAACGATGTGACTGGAGATGCAGCTCACTGAATGATGGGAGTGTTTGGAGAGGTTGCAGATCACTGAAGATTGTGACAGTGATGGAGAGGGTTCAGATCACTGAACGATGTGACTGTTTGGAGATGCAGGTCACTGAACGATGTGACTGGAGATGCAGCTCACTGAACGATGGGACTGTTTGGAGAGGTTGCAGATCACTGAACGATGTGACTGTTTGTAGATGCAGATCACTGAACGATGTGACTGTTTGTAGATGCAGGTCACTGAATGATGTGACTGTTTGGAGATGCAGGTCACTGAATGATGTGACAGGATTGGAGAGGATGCAGATCACTGAATGATGTGACTGTTTGGAGAGGGTGAAGATCACTGAACAATGTGACTGGAGATGCAGGTCATTGAACAATGTGACTGTTTGGAGATGCAGGTCACTGAACGATGTGACTGTTTGGAGAGGTTGAAGATCACTGAACAATGTGACTGGAGATGCAGGTCATTGAACGATGTGACTGTTTGGAGAGGGTGAAGATCACTGAACAATGTGACTGGAGATGCAGGTCATTGATCGATGTGACTGTTTGGAGAGGATGCAGGTCACTGAAGATTGTGACAGTGATGGAGAGGGTTCAGATCACTGAATGATGTGACTGTTTGGAGATGCAGGTCACTGAACGAAGTGACTGTTTGGAGAGGTTGCAGATCACTGAATGATGTGACTGTTTGGAGATGCAGGTCACTGTAACTTAACGATGTGACTGTTTGGATATGCAGGTCACTGTCACTGAACGATGTGACTGTTTGGAGAGGGTTCAGATCACTGAATGATGTGACTGTTTGGAGATGCAGATCAGTCAACGACCAGACTGTGCTGCGAGGGTGCAGATCACTGAACGATGTGACTATTTGGAGAGGGTGAAGATCACTGCACGATGTGACTGTTTGGAGAGGGTGCAGGTCACTGAACATTGTGAATGTTTGGAGAGGGTGCAGATCACTGAACGATGTGACTGTTTGGAGAGGGTGCAGGTCACTGAACGATGTGACTGTTTGGAGATGCAGGTTACTGAACGATGTGACTGTTTGGAGATGCAGGTCACTGAATGATGTGACTGTTTGGAGATGCAGGTTACTGAACGATGGGATTGTTTGGAGATGTAGGTCACTGAACGATGTGACTGTTTGGAGATGCAGATCACTGAACGATGTGACTGTGCAAGAGAGGGTTCAGATCACTGATCGATGTGACTGTTTGGAGAGGGTGCAGGTCACTGAAGATTGTGACAGTGATGGAGAGGGTTCAGATCACTGAACGATGTGACTGTTTGGAGATGCAGTTCACTGAACGATGTGACTGGAGATGCAGCTCACTGAACGATGGGATTGTTTGGAGATGTAGGTCACTGAACGATGTGACTGTTTGGAGATGCAGGTCACTGGACGATGTGACTGTGTTGGAGAGGGTGAAGATCTCTGAACAATGTGACTGTGTTGGAGATGCAGATCACTGAATGATGTGACTGTTTGGAGAGGGTGAAGATCACTGAAAGATGTGACTGTTTGGAGATGCAGGTCACTGAAGATTGTGACAGTGATGGAGAGGGTTCAGATCACTGAACGATGTGACTGTTTGGAGATGCAGGTCACTGAACGATGTGACTGGAGATGCAGCTCACTGAATGATGGGAGTGTTTGGAGAGGTTGCAGATCACTGAAGATTGTGACAGTGATGGAGAGGGTTCAGATCACTGAACGATGTGACTGTTTGGAGATGCAGGTCACTGAACGATGTGACTGGAGATGCAGCTCACTGAACGATGGGACTGTTTGGAGAGGTTGCAGATCACTGAACGATGTGACTGTTTGGAGAGGGTGAAGATCACTGAATGATGTGACTGGAGATGCAGGTCATTGAACGATGTGACTGTTTGGAGATGCAGGTCACTGAACGATGTGACTGTTTGGAGATGCAAGTCACTGAATGATGTGACTGTGCTGGAGGGGGTGCAGGTCACTGAACGATGTGACTGTTTGGAGAGGGTGCAGGTCACTGAACGATGTGACTGTTTGGAGAGGGTGTAGGTCACTGAACGATGTGACTGTTTGGAGAGGGTGTAGGTCACTGAACGATGTGACTGTTTGGAGAGGGTGAAGATCACTGAATGATGTGACTGGAGATGCAGGTCATTGAACGATGTGACTGTTTGGAGATGCAGGTCACTGAATGATGTGACTGTTTGGAGATGCAGGTCACTGAACGATGTGACTGTTTTGGAGAGGGTGAAGATCACTGAACAATGTGACTGGAGATGCAGGTCATTGAACGATGTGACTGTTTGGAGAGGATGCAGGTCACTGAAGATTGTGATAGTGATGGAGAGGGTTCAGAACACTGAACGATGTGACTGTTTTGGAGAGGGTGAAGATCACTGAACAATGTGACTGGAGATGCAGGTCACTGAACGATGTGACTGTTTGGAGAGGTTGCAGATCACTGAATGATGTGACTGTTTGGAGATGCAGGTCACTGAACGATGTGACTGTTTGGAGATGCAGGTCACTGACACTGAACGAAGTGACTGTTTGGAGAGGGTTCAGATCACTGAATGATGTGACTGTTTGGAGATGCAGGTCATTGAACGATGTGACTGTTTGGAGATGCAGGTCACTGAACGATGTGACTGTTTGGAGATGCAGGTCACTGAACGATGTGACTGTTTGGAGAGGGTGAAGATCACTGAACGATGTGACTGTTTGGAGAGCGTGAAGATCACTGAACGATGTGACTGTTTGGAGATGCATCTCACTGAATGATGTGACAGTATTGGAGAGGGTGCAGCTCACTGAATGATGTGACTGTTTGGAGAGGATGCAGGTCACTGAACATTGTGAATGTTTGGAGAGGGTGCAGATCACTGAACGTTGGGATTGTTTGGAGATGTAGGTCACTGAACGATGTGACTGTTTGGAGATGCAGGTCACTGGACGATGTGACTGTGTTGGAGATGCAGGTCACTGAACGATGTGACTGTGTTGGAGATGCAAGTCACTGAACGATGTGACTGTTTGGAGATGCAGATCACTGAATGATGTGACAGTATTGGAGTGGGTGCAGATCACTGAACGATGTGACTGTAGATGCAGGTCACTGAAAGATGTGACTGTTTGGAGATGCAGGTCACTGAACGATGTGACTGTTTGGAGAGGGTGCAGATCACTGAATGATGTGACTGTTTGGAGAGGATGCAGGTCACTGACCATTGTGAATGTTTGGAGACGGTGCAGATCACTGAACGTTGGGATTGTTTGGAGATGTAGGTCACTGAACGATGTGACTGTTTGGAGATGCAGGTCACTGGACGATGTGACTGTGTTGGAGATGCAGATCACTGAACGATGTGACTGTGCAAGAGAGGGTGCAGGTCACTGAACGACGTGACTGTGTTGGAGATGCAGGTCACTGAAAGATGTGACTGTTTGGAGATGCAGATCACTGAACGATGTGACTGTTTGGAGAGGGTGAAGATCACTGATCGATGTGACTGTTTGGAGAGGGTGCAGGTCACTGAACGATGTGACTGATTGGAGAGGGTGAAGATCACTGATCGATGTGACTGTTTGGAGAGGGTGCAGATCACTGAACGATGTGACTGTTTGTAGAGGGTGAAGATCACTGATCGATGTGACTGTTTGGAGAGAATGAAGATCACTGAATGATGTGACTGTTTGGAGAGGGTGAAGATCACTGAACGATGTGACTGTTTGGAGATGCAGGTCACTGAATGATGTGACAGTATTGGAGAGGATGCAGATCACTGAATGATGTGACTGTTTGGAGAGGGTGAAGATCACTGATCAATGTGACTGGAGATGCAGGTCATTGAATGATGTGACTGTTTGGAGATGCAGGTCATTGAACGATGTGACTGTTTGGAGAGGGTGAAGATCACTGAACAATGTGACTGGAGATGCAGGTCATTGATCGATGTGACTGTTTGGAGAGGATGCAGGTCACTGAAGATTGTGACAGTGATGGAGAGGGTTCAGATCACTGAATGATGTGACTGTTTGGAGATGCAGGTCACTGAACGAAGTGACTGTTTGGAGAGGTTGCAGATCACTGAATGATGTGACTGTTTGGAGATGCAGGTCACTGTAACTTAACGATGTGACTGTTTGGATATGCAGGTCACTGTCACTGAACGATGTGACTGTTTGGAGAGGGTTCAGATCACTGAATGATGTGACTGTTTGGAGATGCAGATAACTGAACGACCAGACTGTGCTGCGAGGGTGCAGATCACTGAACGATGTGACTATTTGGAGAGGGTGAAGATCACTGAACGATGTGACTGTTTGGAGAGGGTGCAGGTCACTGAACATTGTGAATGTTTGGAGAGGGTGCAGATCACTGAACGATGTGACTGTTTGGATAGGGTGCAGGTCACTGAACGATGTGACTGTTTGGAGATGCATGTTACTGAACGATGTGACTGTTTGGAGATGCAGGTCACTGAATGATGTGACTGTTTGGAGATGCAGGTTACTGAACGATGGGATTGTTTGGAGATGTAGGTCACTGAACGATGTGACTGTTTGGAGATGCAGATCACTGAACGATGTGACTGTGCAAGAGAGGGTTCAGATCACTGATCGATGTGACTGTTTGGAGAGGGTGCAGGTCACTGAAGATTGTGACAGTGATGGAGAGGGTTCAGATCACTGAACGATGTGACTGTTTGGAGATGCAGTTCACTGAACGATGAGACTGGAGATGCAGCTCACTGAACGATGGGACTGTTTGGAGAGGTTGCAGATCACTGAAGATTGTGACAGTGATGGAGAGGGTTCAGATCACTGAACGATGTGACTGTTTGTAGATGCAGTTCACTGAACGATGTGACTGGAGATTCAGCTCACTGAATGATGTGACTGTTTGGAGAGGATGCAGGTCACTGAACATTGTGAATGTTTGGAGAGGGTGCAGATCACTGAACGATGGGATTGTTTGGAGATGTAGGTCACTGAACGACGTGACTGTTTGGAGATGCAGGTCACTGAACGATGTGACTGTTTGGAGAGGGTGAAGATAACTGATCGATGTGACTGTTTGGCGAGGGTGAAGATCACTGAATGATGTGACTGTTTGGAGAGGGTGAAGATCTCTGAACAATGTGACTGTGTTGGAGATGCAGATCACTGAACGATGTGACTGTGCAAGAGAGGGTTCAGATCACTGATCGATGTGACTGTTTGGACAGGGTGAAGATCACTTAACAATGTGACTGGAGATGCAGGTCATTGATCGATGTGACTGTTTGGAGAGGATGCTGGTCACTGAAGATTGTGACAGTGATGGAGAGGGTTCAGATCACTGAATGATGTGACTGTTTGGAGATGCAGGTCACTGAACGATGTGACTGTTTGGAGAGGTTGCAGATCACTGAATGATGTGACTGTTTGGAGAGGTTGCAGATCACTGAATGATGTGACTGTTTGGAGATGCAGGTCACTGTCACTGAACGATGTGACTGTTTGGAGAGGGTTCAGATCACTGAACGATGTGACTGTTTGGAGAGGGTTCAGATCACTGAATGATGTGACTGTTTGGAGATGCAGATCACTCAACGACCAGACTGTGCTGCGAGGGTGCAGATCACTGAACGATGTGACTATTTGGAGAGGGTGAAGATCACTGAACGATGTGACTGTTTGGAGAGGGTGCAGGTCACTGAACATTGTGAATGTTTGGAGAGGGTGCAGATCACTGAACGATGTGACAGTTTGGAGATGCAGGTTACTGAACGATGTGACTGTTTGGAGATGCAGGTCACTGAATGATGTGACTGTTTGGAGATGCAGGTTACTGAACGATGGGATTGTTTGGAGATGTAGGTCACTGAACGATGTGACTGTTTGGAGATGCAGGTCACTGGACGATGTGACTGTGTTGGAGAGGGTGAAGATCTCTGAACAATGTGACTGTGTTGGAGATGCAGATCACTGAATGATGTGACTGTTTGGAGAGGGTGAAGATCACTGAAAGATGTGACTGTTTGGAGATGCAGGTCACTGAAGTTTGTGACAGTGATGGAGAGGGTTCAGATCACTGAACGATGTGACTGTTTGGAGATGCAGGTCACTGAACGATGTGACTGGAGATGCAGCTCACTGAATGATGGGAGTGTTTGGAGAGGTTGCAGATCACTGAAGATTGTGACAGTGATGGAGAGGGTTCAGATCACTGAACGATGTGACTGTTTGGAGATGCAGGTCACTGAACGATGTGACTGGAGATGCAGCTCACTGAACGATGGGACTGTTTGGAGAGGTTGCAGATCACTGAAAGATGTGACTGTTTGGAGAGGGTGAAGATCACTGAATGATGTGACTGGAGATGCAGGTCATTGAACGATTTGACTGTTTGGAGATGCAGGTCACTGAACGATGTGACTGTTTGGAGATGCAAGTCACCGAATGATGTGACTGTGCTGGAGGGGGTGCAGGTCACTGAACGATGTGACTGTTTGGAGAGGGTGCAGGTCACTGAACGATGTGACTGTTTGGAGAGGGTGTAGGTCACTGAACGATGTGACTGTTTGGAGAGGGTTTAGGTCACTGAACGATGTGACTGTTTGGAGAGGGTGAAGATCACTGAATGATGTGACTGGAGATGCAGGTCATTGAACGATGTGACTGTTTGGAGATGCAGGTCACTGAACGATGTGACTGTTTGGAGATGCAGGTCACTGAACGATGTGACTGTTTTGGAGAGGGTGAAGATCACTGAACAATGTGACTGGAGATGCAGGTCATTGAACGATGTGACTGTTTGGAGAGGATGCAGGTCACTGAAGATTGTGATAGTGATGGAGAGGGTTCAGATCACTGAACGATGTGACTGTTTTGGAGAGGGTGAAGATCACTGAACAATGTGACTGGAGATGCAGGTCACTGAACGATGTGACTGTTTGGAGAGGTTGCAGATCACTGAATGATGTGACTGTTTGGAGATGCAGGTCACTGAACGATGTGACTGTTTGGAGATGCAGGTCACTGTCATTGAACGAAGTGACTGTTTGGAGAGGGTTCAGATCACTGAATGATGTGACTGTTTGGAGATGCAGATCACTGAACGATGTGACTGTTTGGAGATGCAGATCACTGAATGATGTGACAGTATTGGAGAGGGTGCAGATCACTGGACGATGTGACTGTTTGTAGATGCAGGTCACTGAACGATGTGACTGTTTGGAGAGGGTGAAGATCACTGAACGATGTGACTGTTTGGAGAGCGTGAAGATCACTGAACGATGTGACTGTTTGGAGATGCATCTCACTGAATGATGTGACAGTATTGGAGAGGGTGCAGCTCACTGAATGATGTGACTGTTTGGAGAGGATGCAGGTCACTGAACATTGTGAATGTTTGGAGAGGGTGCAGATCACTGAACGTTGGGATTGTTTGGAGATGTAGGTCACTGAACGATGTGACTGTTTGGAGATGCAGGTCACTGGACGATGTGACTGTGTTGGAGATGCAGATCACTGAACGATGTGACTGTGCAAGAGAGGGTGCAGGTCACTGAACGATGTGACTGTGTTGGAGATGCAAGTCACTGAACGATGTGACTGTTTGGAGATGCAGATCACTGAATGATGTGACAGTATTGGAGTGGGTGCAGATCACTGAACGATGTGACTGTAGATGCAGGTCACTGAAAGATGTGACTGTTTGGAGATGCAGGTCACTGAACGATGTGACTGTTTGGAGAGGGTGCAGATCACTGAATGATGTGACTGTTTGGAGAGGATGCAGGTCACTGACCATTGTGAATGTTTGGAGACGGTGCAGATCACTGAACGTTGGGATTGTTTGGAGATGTAGGTCACTGAACGATGTGACTGTTTGGAGATGCAGGTCACTGGACGATGTGACTGTGTTGGAGATGCAGATCACTGAACGATGTGACTGTGCAAGAGAGGGTGCAGGTCACTGAACGACGTGACTGTGTTGGAGATGCAGGTCACTGAAAGATGTGACTGTTTGGAGATGCAGATCACTGAACGATGTGACTGTTTGGAGAGGGTGAAGATCACTGATCGATGTGACTGTTTGGAGAGGGTGTAGGTCACTGAACGATGTGACTGATTGGAGAGGGTGAAGATCACTGATCGATGTGACTGTTTGGAGAGGGTGTAGGTCACTGAACGATGTGATTGATTGGAGAGGGTGAAGACCACTGATCGATGTGACTGTTTGGAGAGGGTGCAGATCACTGAACGATGTGACTGTTTGTAGAGGGTGAAGATCACTGATCGATGTGACTGTTTGGAGAGAGTGAAGATCACTGAATGATGTGACTGTTTGGAGAGGGTGAAGATCACTGAACGATGTGACTGTTTGGAGATGCAGGTCACTGAATGATGTGACAGTATTGGAGAGGATGCAGATCACTGAATGATGTGACTGTTTGGAGAGGGTGAAGATCACTGATCAATGTGACTGGAGATGCAGGTCATTGAATGATGTGACTGTTTGGAGATGCAGGTCATTGAACGATGTGACTGTTTGGAGAGGGTGCAGGTCACTGAACGATGTGACTGTTTGGAGAGGGTGAAGATCACTGAACAATGTGACTGGAGATGCAGGTCATTGAACGATGTGACTGTTTGGACAGGGTGAAGATCACTGAACAATGTGACTGGAGATGCAGGTCATTGATCGATGTGACTGTTTGGAGAGGATGCAGGTCACTGAAGATTGTGACAGTGATGGAGAGGGTTCAGATCACTGAATGATGTGACTGTTTGGAGATGCAGGTCACTGAACGATGTGACTGTTTGGAGAGGTTGCAGATCACTGAATGATGTGACTGTTTGGAGAGGTTGCAGATCACTGAATGATGTGACTGTTTGGAGATGCAGGTCACTGTCACTGAACGATGTGACTGTTTGGAGAGGGTTCAGATCACTGAATGATGTGACTGTTTGGAGATGCAGATCACTCAACGACCAGACTGTGCTGCGAGGGTGCAGATCACTGAACGATGTGACTATTTGGAGAGGGTGAAGATCACTGAACGATGTGACTGTTTGGAGAGGGTGCAGGTCACTGAACATTGTGAATGTTTGGAGAGGGTGCAGATCACTGAACGATGTGACAGTTTGGAGATGCAGGTTACTGAACGAAGTGACTGTTTGGAGATGCAGGTCACTGAATGATATGACTGTTTGGAGATGCAGGTTACTGAACGATGGGATTGTTTGGAGATGTAGGTCACTGAACGATGTGACTGTTTGGAGATGCAGGTCACTGGACGATGTGACTGTGTTGGAGAGGGTATAGATCTCTGAACAATGTGACTGTGTTGGAGATGCAGATCACTGAATGATGTGACTGATTGGAGAGGGTGAAGATCACTGATCAATGTGACTGGAGATGCAGGTCATTGAATGATGTGACTGTTTGGAGATGCAGGTCATTGAACGATGTGACTGTTTGGAGAGGGTGCAGGTCACTGAATGATGTGACTGTTTGGAGAGGGTGAAGATCACTGAACAATGTGACTGGAGATGCAGGTCATTGAACGATGTGACTGTTTGGACAGGGTGAAGATCACTGAACAATGTGACTGGAGATGCAGGTCATTGATCGATGTGACTGTTTGGAGAGGATGCAGGTCACTGAAGATTGTGACAGTGATGGAGAGGGTTCAGATCACTGAATGATGTGACTGTTTGGAGATGCAGGTCACTGAACGATGTGACTGTTTGGAGAGGTTGCAGATCACTGAATGATGTGACTGTTTGGAGAGGTTGCAGATCACTGAATGATGTGACTGTTTGGAGATGCAGGTCACTGTCACTGAACGATGTGACTGTTTGGAGAGGGTTCAGATCACTGAATGATGTGACTGTTTGGAGATGCAGATCACTCAACGACCAGACTGTGCTGCGAGGGTGCAGATCACTGAACGACGTGACTATTTGGAGAGGGTGAAGATCACGGAACGATGTGACTGTTTGGAGAGGGTGCAGGTCACTGAACATTGTGAATGTTTGGAGAGGGTGCAGATCACTGAACGATGTGACAGTTTGGAGATGCAGGTTACTGAACGATGTGACTGTTTGGAGATGCAGGTCACTGAATGATGTGACTGTTTGGAGATGCAGGTTACTGAACGATGGGATTGTTTGGAGATGTAGGTCACTGAACGATGTGACTGTTTGGAGATGCAGGTCACTGGACGATGTGACTGTGTTGGAGAGGGTGAAGATCACTGAAAGATGTGACTGTTTGGAGATGCAGGTCACTGAAGATTGTGACAGTGATGGAGAGGGTTCAGATCACTGAACGATGTGACTGTTTGGAGATGCAGGTCACTGAACGATGTGACTGGAGATGCAGCTCACTGAATGATGGGAGTGTTTGGAGAGGTTGCAGATCACTGAAGATTGTGACAGTGATGGAGAGGGTTCAGATCACTGAACGATGTGACTGTTTGGAGATGCAGGTCACTGAAAGATGTGACTGGAGATGCAGCTCACTGAACGATGGGACTGTTTGGAGAGGGTGAAGATCACTGAATGATGTGACTGGAGATGCAGGTCATTGAACGATGTGACTGTTTGGAGATGCAGGTCACTGAACGATGTGACTGTTTGGAGATGCAAGTCACTGAATGATGTGACTGTGCTGGAGGGGGTGCAGGTCACTGAACGATGTGATGTTTTGGAGAGGGTGAAGATCACTGAACAATGTGACTGGAGATGCAGGTCATTGAACGATGTGACTGTTTGGAGAGGATGCAGGTCACTGAATGATGTGACTGTTTGGAGAGGGTGAAGATCACTGAATGATGTGACTGGAGATGCAGGTCACTGAACGATGGGACTGTTTGGTGATGCAGGTCACTGAACGATGTGACTGTTTGGAGAGGGTGCAGGTCACTGAACGATGTGACTGTTTGGAGAGGGTGTAGGTCACTGAACGATGTGACTGTTTGGAGAGGGTGTAGGTCACTGAACGATGTGACTGTTTGGAGAGGGTGAAGATCACTGAACGATGTGACTGTTTGGAGAGGGTGCAGGTCACTGAACATTGTGAATGTTTGGAGAGGGTGCAGATCACTGAACGATGTGACAGTTTGGAGATGCAGGTTACTGAACGAAGTGACTGTTTGGAGATGCAGGTCACTGAATGATATGACTGTTTGGAGATGCAGGTTACTGAACGATGGGATTGTTTGGAGATGTAGGTCACTGAACGATGTGACTGTTTGGAGATGCAGGTCACTGGACGATGTGACTGTGTTGGAGAGGGTATAGATCTCTGAACAATGTGACTGTGTTGGAGATGCAGATCACTGAATGATGTGACTGATTGGAGAGGGTGAAGATCACTGATCAATGTGACTGGAGATGCAGGTCATTGAATGATGTGACTGTTTGGAGATGCAGGTCATTGAACGATGTGACTGTTTGGAGAGGGTGCAGGTCACTGAATGATGTGACTGTTTGGAGAGGGTGAAGATCACTGAACAATGTGACTGGAGATGCAGGTCATTGAACGATGTGACTGTTTGGACAGGGTGAAGATCACTGAACAATGTGACTGGAGATGCAGGTCATTGATCGATGTGACTGTTTGGAGAGGATGCAGGTCACTGAAGATTGTGACAGTGATGGAGAGGGTTCAGATCACTGAATGATGTGACTGTTTGGAGATGCAGGTCACTGAACGATGTGACTGTTTGGAGAGGTTGCAGATCACTGAATGATGTGACTGTTTGGAGAGGTTGCAGATCACTGAATGATGTGACTGTTTGGAGATGCAGGTCACTGTCACTGAACGATGTGACTGTTTGGAGAGGGTTCAGATCACTGAATGATGTGACTGTTTGGAGATGCAGATCACTCAACGACCAGACTGTGCTGCGAGGGTGCAGATCACTGAACGACGTGACTATTTGGAGAGGGTGAAGATCACGGAACGATGTGACTGTTTGGAGAGGGTGCAGGTCACTGAACATTGTGAATGTTTGGAGAGGGTGCAGATCACTGAACGATGTGACAGTTTGGAGATGCAGGTTACTGAACGATGTGACTGTTTGGAGATGCAGGTCACTGAATGATGTGACTGTTTGGAGATGCAGGTTACTGAACGATGGGATTGTTTGGAGATGTAGGTCACTGAACGATGTGACTGTTTGGAGATGCAAGTCACTGGACGATGTGACTGTGTTGGAGAGGGTGAAGATCACTGAAAGATGTGACTGTTTGGAGATGCAGGTCACTGAAGATTGTGACAGTGATGGAGAGGGTTCAGATCACTGAACGATGTGACTGTTTGGAGATGCAGGTCACTGAACGATGTGACTGGAGATGCAGCTCACTGAATGATGGGAGTGTTTGGAGAGGTTGCAGATCACTGAAGATTGTGACAGTGATGGAGAGGGTTCAGATCACTGAACGATGTGACTGTTTGGAGATGCAGGTCACTGAAAGATGTGACTGGAGATGCAGCTCACTGAACGATGGGACTGTTTGGAGAGGGTGAAGATCACTGAATGATGTGACTGGAGATGCAGGTCATTGAACGATGTGACTGTTTGGAGATGCAGGTCACTGAACGATGTGACTGTTTGGAGATGCAAGTCACTGAATGATGTGACTGTGCTGGAGGGGGTGCAGGTCACTGAACGATGTGATGTTTTGGAGAGGGTGAAGATCACTGAACAATGTGACTGGAGATGCAGGTCATTGAACGATGTGACTGTTTGGAGAGGATGCAGGTCACTGAATGATGTGACTGTTTGGAGAGGGTGAAGATCACTGAATGATGTGACTGGAGATGCAGGTCACTGAACGATGGGACTGTTTGGTGATGCAGGTCACTGAACGATGTGACTGTTTGGAGAGGGTGCAGGTCACTGAACGATGTGACTGTTTGGAGAGGGTGTAGGTCACTGAACGATGTGACTGTTTGGAGAGGGTGTAGGTCACTGAACGATGTGACTGTTTGGAGAGGGTGAAGATCACTGAATGATGTGACTGGAGATGCAGGTCATTGAACGATGTGACTGTTTGGAGAGGGTGCAGGTCACTGAACGATGTGACTGTTTGGAGAGGGTGCAGGTCACTGAACGATGTGACTGGAGAGGGTGCAGGTCACTGAACGATGTGACTGTTTGGAGAGGGTGTAGGTCACTGAACGATGTGACTGTTTGGAGAGGGTGTAGGTCACTGAACGATGTGACTGTTTGGAGAGGGTGAAGATCACTGAATGATGTGACTGGAGATGCAGGTCATTGAACGATGTGACTGTTTGGAGATGCAGGTCACTGAACGATGTGACTGTTTGGAGATGCAGGTCACTGAACGATGTGACTGTTTTGGAGAGGGTGAAGATCACTGAACGATGTGACTGGAGATGCAGGTCATTGAACGATGTGACTGTTTGGAGAGGATGTAGGTCACTGAAGATTGTGACAGTGATGGAGAGGGTTCAGATCACTGAACGATGTGACTGTTTGTAGATGCAGGTCACTGAACGATGTGACTGTTTGGAGAGGGTGAAGATCACTGAACGATGTGACTGTTTGGAGATGCAGGTCACTGAAAGATGTGACTGTTTGGAGATGCAGGTCACTGAACGATGTGACTGTTTGGAGAGGGTGCAGATCACTGAATGATGTGACTGTTTGGAGAGGATGCAGGTCACTGACCATTGTGAATGTTTGGCGAGGGTGCAGATCACTGAACGTTGGGATTGTTTGGAGATGTAGGTCACTGAACGATGTGACTGTTTGGAGATGCAGGTCACTGGACGATGTGACTGTGTTGGAGATGCAGATCACTGAACGATGTGACTGTGCAAGAGAGGGTGCAGGTCACTGAACGATGTGACTGTTTGTAGATGCAGGTCACTGAAAGATGTGACTGTTTGGAGATGCAGGTCACTGAACGATGTGACTGTTTGGAGAGGGTGCAGATCACTGAATGATGTGACTGTTTGGAGAGGATGCAGGTCACTGACCATTGTGAATGTTTGGCGAGGGTGCAGATCACTGAACGTTGGGATTGTTTGGAGATGTAGGTCACTGAACGATGTGACTGTTTGGAGATGCAGGTCACTGGACGATGTGACTGTGTTGGAGATGCAGATCACTGAACGATGTGACTGTGCAAGAGAGGGTGCAGGTCACTGAACGACGTGACTGTGTTGGAGATGCAGGTCACTGAAAGATGTGACTGTTTGGAGATGCAGATCACTGAACGATGTGACTGTTTGGAGAGGGTGAAGATCACTGATCGATGTGACTGTTTGGAGAGGGTGCAGGTCACTGAACGATGTGACTGATTGGAGAGGGTGAAGATCACTGATCGATGTGACTGTTTGGAGAGGGTGCAGATCACTGAACGATGTGACTGTTTGTAGAGGGTGAAGATCACTGATCGATGTGACTGTTTGGAGAGAGTGAAGATCACTGAATGATGTGACTGTTTGGAGAGGGTGAAGATCACTGAACGATGTGACTGTTTGGAGATGCAGGTCACTGAATGATGTGACAGTATTGGAGAGGATGCAGATCACTGAATGATGTGACTGTTTGGAGAGGGTGAAGATCACTGATCAATGTGACTGGAGATGCAGGTCATTGAATGATGTGACTGTTTGGAGATGCAGGTCATTGAACGATGAGACTGTTTGGAGAGGGTGCAGGTCACTGAACGATGTGACTGTTTGGAGAGGGTGAAGATCACTGAACAATGTGACTGGAGATGCAGGTCATTGAACGATGTGACTGTTTGGACAGGGTGAAGATCACTGAACAATGTGACTGGAGATGCAGGTCATTGATCGATGTGACTGTTTGGAGAGGATGCAGGTCACTGAAGATTGTGACAGTGATGGAGAGGGTTCAGATCACTGAATGATGTGACTGTTTGGAGATGCAGGTCACTGAACGATGTGACTGTTTGGAGAGGTTGCAGATCACTGAATGATGTGACTGTTTGGAGATGCAGGTCACTGTCACTGAACGATGTGACTGTTTGGAGAGGGTTCAGATCACTGAATGATGTGACTGTTTGGAGATGCAGATCACTCAACGACCAGACTGTGCTGCGAGGGTGCAGATCACTGAACGATGTGACTATTTGGAGAGGGTGAAGATCACTGAACGATGTGACTGTTTGGAGAGGGTGCAGGTCACTGAACATTGTGAATGTTTGGAGAGGGTGCAGATCACTGAAAGATGTGACAGTTTGGAGATGCAGGTTACTGAATGATGTGACTGTTTGGAGATGCAGGTTACTGAACGATGGGATTGTTTGGAGATGTAGGTCACTGAACGATGTGACTGTTTGGAGATGCAGGTCACTGGACGATGTGACTGTGTTGGAGAGGGTGAAGATCTCTGAACAATGTGACTGTGTTGGAGATGCAGATCACTGAACGATGTGACTGTGCAAGAGAGGGTTCAGATCACTGATCGATGTGACTGTTTGGAGAGGCTGCAGGTTACTGAAGATTGTGACAGTGATGGAGAGGGTTCAGAACACTGAACGATGTGACTGTTTGGAGATGCAGGTCACTGAACGATGTGACTGGAGATGCAGCTCACTGAATGATGGGAGTGTTTGGAGAGGTTGCAGATCACTGAAGATTGTGACAGTGATGGAGAGGGTTCAGATCACTGAACGATGTGACTGTTTGGAGATGCAGGTCACTGAACGATGTGACTGGAGATGCAGCTCACTGAACGATGGGACTGTTTGGAGAGGTTGCAGATCACTGAACGATGTGACTGTTTGTAGATGCAGATCACTGAACGATGTGACTGTTTGTAGATGCAGGTCACTGAATGATGTGACTGTTTGGAGATGCAGGTCACTGAATGATGTGACAGGATTGGAGAGGATGCAGATCACTGAATGATGTGACTGTTTGGAGAGGGTGAAGATCACTGAACAATGTGACTGGAGATGCAGGTCATTGAACGATGTGACTGTTTGGAGATGCAGGTCACTGAACGATGTGACTGTTTGGAGAGGGTGAAGATCACTGAACAATGTGACTGGAGATGCAGGTCATTGAACGATGTGACTGTTTGGAGAGGGTGAAGATCACTGAACAATGTGACTGGAGATGCAGGTCATTGATCGATGTGACTGTTTGGAGAGGATGCAGGTCACTGAAGATTGTGACAGTGATGGAGAGGGTTCAGATCACTGAATGATGTGACTGTTTGGAGATGCAGGTCACTGAACGAAGTGACTGTTTGGAGAGGTTGCAGATCACTGAATGATGTGACTGTTTGGAGATGCAGGTCACTGTAACTTAACGATGTGACTGTTTGGATATGCAGGTCACTGTCACTGAACGATGTGACTGTTTGGAGAGGGTTCAGATCACTGAATGATGTGACTGTTTGGAGATGCAGATCACTGAACGACCAGACTGTGCTGCGAGGGTGCAGATCACTGAACGATGTGACTATTTGGAGAGGGTGAAGATCACTGAACGATGTGACTGTTTGGAGAGGGTGCAGGTCACTGAACATTGTGAATGTTTGGAGAGGGTGCAGATCACTGAACGATGTGACTGTTTGGAGAGGGTGCAGGTCACTGAACGATGTGACTGTTTGGAGATGCAGGTTACTGAACGATGTGACTGTTTGGAGATGCAGGTCACTGAATGATGTGACTGTTTGGAGATGCAGGTTACTGAACGATGGGATTGTTTGGAGATGTAGGTCACTGAACGATGTGACTGTTTGGAGATGCAGGTCACTGGACGATGTGACTGTGTTGGAGAGGGTGAAGATCTCTGAACAATGTGACTGTGTTGGAGATGCAGATCACTGAACGATGTGACTGTGCAAGAGAGGGTTCAGATCACTGATCGATGTGACTGTTTGGAGAGGCTGCAGGTCACTGAAGATTGTGACAGTGATGGAGAGGGTTCAGATCACTGAACGATGTGACTGTTTGGAGATGCAGTTCACTGAACGATGTGACTGGAGATGCAGCTCACTGAACGATGGGACTGTTTGGAGAGGTTGCAGATCACTGAAGATTGTGACAGTGATGGAGAGGGTTCAGATCACTGAACGATGTGACTGTTTGGAGATGCAGGTCACTGAACGATGTGACTGGAGATGCAGCTCACTGAATGATGGGACTGTTTGGAGAGGTTGCAGATCACTGAACGATGTGACTGTTTGTAGATGGAGGTCACTGAACGATGTGACTGGAGATTCAGCTCACTGAATGATGTGACTGTTTGGAGAGGATGCAGGTCACTGAACATTGTGAATGTTTGGAGAGGGTGCAGATCACTGAACGATGGGATTGTTTGGAGATGTAGGTCACTGAACGACGTGACTGTTTGGAGATGCAGGTCACTGAATGATGTGACTGTTTGGAGATGCAGGTCACTGAACGATGTGACTGTTTGGAGATGCAGGTCACTGACACTGAACGAAGTGACTGTTTGGAGAGGGTTCAGATCACTGAATGATGTGACTGTTTGGAGATGCAGGTCATTGAACGATGTGACTGTTTGGAGATGCAGGTCACTGAACGATGTGACTGTTTGGAGATGCAGGTCACTGAACGATGTGACTGTTTGGAGAGGGTGAAGATCACTGAACGATGTGACTGTTTGGAGAGCGTGAAGATCACTGAACGATGTGACTGTTTGGAGATGCATCTCACTGAATGATGTGACAGTATTGGAGAGGGTGCAGCTCACTGAATGATGTGACTGTTTGGAGAGGATGCAGGTCACTGAACATTGTGAATGTTTGGAGAGGGTGCAGATCACTGAACGTTGGGATTGTTTGGAGATGTAGGTCACTGAACGATGTGACTGTGTTGGAGATGCAGGTCACTGAACGATGTGACTGTGTTGGAGATGCAAGTCACTGAACGATGTGACTGTTTGGAGATGCAGATCACTGAATGATGTGACAGTATTGGAGTGGGTGCAGATCACTGAACGATGTGACTGTAGATGCAGGTCACTGAAAGATGTGACTGTTTGGAGATGCAGGTCACTGAACGATGTGACTGTTTGGAGAGGGTGCAGATCACTGAATGATGTGACTGTTTGGAGAGGATGCAGGTCACTGACCATTGTGAATGTTTGGAGACGGTGCAGATCACTGAACGTTGGGATTGTTTGGAGATGTAGGTCACTGAACGATGTGACTGTTTGGAGATGCAGGTCACTGGACGATGTGACTGTGTTGGAGATGCAGATCACTGAACGATGTGACTGTGCAAGAGAGGGTGCAGGTCACTGAACGACGTGACTGTGTTGGAGATGCAGGTCACTGAAAGATGTGACTGTTTGGAGATGCAGATCACTGAACGATGTGACTGTTTGGAGAGGGTGAAGATCACTGATCGATGTGACTGTTTGGAGAGGGTGCAGGTCACTGAACGATGTGACTGATTGGAGAGGGTGAAGATCACTGATCGATGTGACTGTTTGGAGAGGGTGCAGATCACTGAACGATGTGACTGTTTGTAGAGGGTGAAGATCACTGATCGATGTGACTGTTTGGAGAGAATGAAGATCACTGAATGATGTGACTGTTTGGAGAGGGTGAAGATCACTGAACGATGTGACTGTTTGGAGATGCAGGTCACTGAATGATGTGACAGTATTGGAGAGGATGCAGATCACTGAATGATGTGACTGTTTGGAGAGGGTGAAGATCACTGATCAATGTGACTGGAGATGCAGGTCATTGAATGATGTGACTGTTTGGAGATGCAGGTCATTGAACGATGTGACTGTTTGGAGAGGGTGAAGATCACTGAACAATGTGACTGGAGATGCAGGTCATTGATCGATGTGACTGTTTGGAGAGGATGCAGGTCACTGAAGATTGTGACAGTGATGGAGAGGGTTCAGATCACTGAATGATGTGACTGTTTGGAGATGCAGGTCACTGAACGAAGTGACTGTTTGGAGAGGTTGCAGATCACTGAATGATGTGACTGTTTGGAGATGCAGGTCACTGTAACTTAACGATGTGACTGTTTGGATATGCAGGTCACTGTCACTGAACGATGTGACTGTTTGGAGAGGGTTCAGATCACTGAATGATGTGACTGTTTGGAGATGCAGATAACTGAACGACCAGACTGTGCTGCGAGGGTGCAGATCACTGAACGATGTGACTATTTGGAGAGGGTGAAGATCACTGAACGATGTGACTGTTTGGAGAGGGTGCAGGTCACTGAACATTGTGAATGTTTGGAGAGGGTGCAGATCACTGAACGATGTGACTGTTTGGATAGGGTGCAGGTCACTGAACGATGTGACTGTTTGGAGATGCAGGTTACTGAACGATGTGACTGTTTGGAGATGCAGGTCACTGAATGATGTGACTGTTTGGAGATGCAGGTTACTGAACGATGGGATTGTTTGGAGATGTAGGTCACTGAACGATGTGACTGTTTGGAGATGCAGATCACTGAACGATGTGACTGTGCAAGAGAGGGTTCAGATCACTGATCGATGTGACTGTTTGGAGAGGGTGCAGGTCACTGAAGATTGTGACAGTGATGGAGAGGGTTCAGATCACTGAACGATGTGACTGTTTGGAGATGCAGTTCACTGAACGATGAGACTGGAGATGCAGCTCACTGAACGATGGGACTGTTTGGAGAGGTTGCAGATCACTGAAGATTGTGACAGTGATGGAGAGGGTTCAGATCACTGAACGATGTGACTGTTTGTAGATGCAGTTCACTGAACGATGTGACTGGAGATTCAGCTCACTGAATGATGTGACTGTTTGGAGAGGATGCAGGTCACTGAACATTGTGAATGTTTGGAGAGGGTGCAGATCACTGAACGATGGGATTGTTTGGAGATGTAGGTCACTGAACGACGTGACTGTTTGGAGATGCAGGTCACTGAACGATGTGACTGTTTGGAGAGGGTGAAGATAACTGATCGATGTGACTGTTTGGCGAGGGTGAAGATCACTGAATGATGTGACTGTTTGGAGAGGGTGAAGATCTCTGAACAATGTGACTGTGTTGGAGATGCAGATCACTGAACGATGTGACTGTGCAAGAGAGGGTTCAGATCACTGATCGATGTGACTGTTTGGACAGGGTGAAGATCACTGAACAATGTGACTGGAGATGCAGGTCATTGATCGATGTGACTGTTTGGAGAGGATGCTGGTCACTGAAGATTGTGACAGTGATGGAGAGGGTTCAGATCACTGAATGATGTGACTGTTTGGAGATGCAGGTCACTGAACGATGTGACTGTTTGGAGAGGTTGCAGATCACTGAATGATGTGACTGTTTGGAGAGGTTGCAGATCACTGAATGATGTGACTGTTTGGAGATGCAGGTCACTGTCACTGAACGATGTGACTGTTTGGAGAGGGTTCAGATCACTGAACGATGTGACTGTTTGGAGAGGGTTCAGATCACTGAATGATGTGACTGTTTGGAGATGCAGATCACTCAACGACCAGACTGTGCTGCGAGGGTGCAGATCACTGAACGATGTGACTATTTGGAGAGGGTGAAGATCACTGAACGATGTGACTGTTTGGAGAGGGTGCAGGTCACTGAACATTGTGAATGTTTGGAGAGGGTGCAGATCACTGAACGATGTGACAGTTTGGAGATGCAGGTTACTGAACGATGTGACTGTTTGGAGATGCAGGTCACTGAATGATGTGACTGTTTGGAGATGCAGGTTACTGAACGATGGGATTGTTTGGAGATGTAGGTCACTGAACGATGTGACTGTTTGGAGATGCAGGTCACTGGACGATGTGACTGTGTTGGAGAGGGTGAAGATCTCTGAACAATGTGACTGTGTTGGAGATGCAGATCACTGAATGATGTGACTGTTTGGAGAGGGTGAAGATCACTGAAAGATGTGACTGTTTGGAGATGCAGGTCACTGAAGTTTGTGACAGTGATGGAGAGGGTTCAGATCACTGAACGATGTGACTGTTTGGAGATGCAGGTCACTGAACGATGTGACTGGAGATGCAGCTCACTGAATGATGGGAGTGTTTGGAGAGGTTGCAGATCACTGAAGATTGTGACAGTGATGGAGAGGGTTCAGATCACTGAACGATGTGACTGTTTGGAGATGCAGGTCACTGAACGATGTGACTGGAGATGCAGCTCACTGAACGATGGGACTGTTTGGAGAGGTTGCAGATCACTGAACGATGTGACTGTTTGGAGAGGGTGAAGATCACTGAATGATGTGACTGGAGATGCAGGTCATTGAACGATTTGACTGTTTGGAGATGCAGGTCACTGAACGATGTGACTGTTTGGAGATGCAAGTCACCGAATGATGTGACTGTGCTGGAGGGGGTGCAGGTCACTGAACGATGTGACTGTTTGGAGAGGGTGCAGGTCACTGAACGATGTGACTGTTTGGAGAGGGTGTAGGTCACTGAACGATGTGACTGTTTGGAGAGGGTTTAGGTCACTGAACGATGTGACTGTTTGGAGAGGGTGAAGATCACTGAATGATGTGACTGGAGATGCAGGTCATTGAACGATGTGACTGTTTGGAGATGCAGGTCACTGAACGATGTGACTGTTTGGAGATGCAGGTCACTGAACGATGTGACTGTTTTGGAGAGGGTGAAGATCACTGAACAATGTGACTGGAGATGCAGGTCATTGAACGATGTGACTGTTTGGAGAGGATGCAGGTCACTGAAGATTGTGATAGTGATGGAGAGGGTTCAGATCACTGAACGATGTGACTGTTTTGGAGAGGGTGAAGATCACTGAACAATGTGACTGGAGATGCAGGTCACTGAACGATGTGACTGTTTGGAGAGGTTGCAGATCACTGAATGATGTGACTGTTTGGAGATGCAGGTCACTGAACGATGTGACTGTTTGGAGATGCAGGTCACTGTCACTGAACGAAGTGACTGTTTGGAGAGGGTTCAGATCACTGAATGATGTGACTGTTTGGAGATGCAGATCACTGAACGATGTGACTGTTTGGAGATGCAGATCACTGAATGATGTGACAGTATTGGAGAGGGTGCAGATCACTGGACGATGTGACTGTTTGTAGATGCAGGTCACTGAACGATGTGACTGTTTGGAGAGGGTGAAGATCACTGAACGATGTGACTGTTTGGAGAGCGTGAAGATCACTGAACGATGTGACTGTTTGGAGATGCATCTCACTGAATGATGTGACAGTATTGGAGAGGGTGCAGCTCACTGAATGATGTGACTGTTTGGAGAGGATGCAGGTCACTGAACATTGTGAATGTTTGGAGAGGGTGCAGATCACTGAACGTTGGGATTGTTTGGAGATGTAGGTCACTGAACGATGTGACTGTTTGGAGATGCAGGTCACTGGACGATGTGACTGTGTTGGAGATGCAGATCACTGAACGATGTGACTGTGCAAGAGAGGGTGCAGGTCACTGAACGATGTGACTGTGTTGGAGATGCAAGTCACTGAACGATGTGACTGTTTGGAGATGCAGATCACTGAATGATGTGACAGTATTGGAGTGGGTGCAGATCACTGAACGATGTGACTGTAGATGCAGGTCACTGAAAGATGTGACTGTTTGGAGATGCAGGTCACTGAACGATGTGACTGTTTGGAGAGGGTGCAGATCACTGAATGATGTGACTGTTTGGAGAGGATGCAGGTCACTGACCATTGTGAATGTTTGGAGACGGTGCAGATCACTGAACGTTGGGATTGTTTGGAGATGTAGGTCACTGAACGATGTGACTGTTTGGAGATGCAGGTCACTGGACGATGTGACTGTGTTGGAGATGCAGATCACTGAACGATGTGACTGTGCAAGAGAGGGTGCAGGTCACTGAACGACGTGACTGTGTTGGAGATGCAGGTCACTGAAAGATGTGACTGTTTGGAGATGCAGATCACTGAACGATGTGACTGTTTGGAGAGGGTGAAGATCACTGATCGATGTGACTGTTTGGAGAGGGTGTAGGTCACTGAACGATGTGACTGATTGGAGAGGGTGAAGATCACTGATCGATGTGACTGTTTGGAGAGGGTGTAGGTCACTGAACGATGTGACTGATTGGAGAGGGTGAAGACCACTGATCGATGTGACTGTTTGGAGAGGGTGCAGATCACTGAACGATGTGACTGTTTGTAGAGGGTGAAGATCACTGATCGATGTGACTGTTTGGAGAGAGTGAAGATCACTGAATGATGTGACTGTTTGGAGAGGGTGAAGATCACTGAACGATGTGACTGTTTGGAGATGCAGGTCACTGAATGATGTGACAGTATTGGAGAGGATGCAGATCACTGAATGATGTGACTGTTTGGAGAGGGTGAAGATCACTGATCAATGTGACTGGAGATGCAGGTCATTGAATGATGTGACTGTTTGGAGATGCAGGTCATTGAACGATGTGACTGTTTGGAGAGGGTGCAGGTCACTGAACGATGTGACTGTTTGGAGAGGGTGAAGATCACTGAACAATGTGACTGGAGATGCAGGTCATTGAACGATGTGACTGTTTGGACAGGGTGAAGATCACTGAACAATGTGACTGGAGATGCAGGTCATTGATCGATGTGACTGTTTGGAGAGGATGCAGGTCACTGAAGATTGTGACAGTGATGGAGAGGGTTCAGATCACTGAATGATGTGACTGTTTGGAGATGCAGGTCACTGAACGATGTGACTGTTTGGAGAGGTTGCAGATCACTGAATGATGTGACTGTTTGGAGAGGTTGCAGATCACTGAATGATGTGACTGTTTGGAGATGCAGGTCACTGTCACTGAACGATGTGACTGTTTGGAGAGGGTTCAGATCACTGAATGATGTGACTGTTTGGAGATGCAGATCACTCAACGACCAGACTGTGCTGCGAGGGTGCAGATCACTGAACGATGTGACTATTTGGAGAGGGTGAAGATCACTGAACGATGTGACTGTTTGGAGAGGGTGCAGGTCACTGAACATTGTGAATGTTTGGAGAGGGTGCAGATCACTGAACGATGTGACAGTTTGGAGATGCAGGTTACTGAACGAAGTGACTGTTTGGAGATGCAGGTCACTGAATGATATGACTGTTTGGAGATGCAGGTTACTGAACGATGGGATTGTTTGGAGATGTAGGTCACTGAACGATGTGACTGTTTGGAGATGCAGGTCACTGGACGATGTGACTGTGTTGGAGAGGGTATAGATCTCTGAACAATGTGACTGTGTTGGAGATGCAGATCACTGAATGATGTGACTGATTGGAGAGGGTGAAGATCACTGATCAATGTGACTGGAGATGCAGGTCATTGAATGATGTGACTGTTTGGAGATGCAGGTCATTGAACGATGTGACTGTTTGGAGAGGGTGCAGGTCACTGAATGATGTGACTGTTTGGAGAGGGTGAAGATCACTGAACAATGTGACTGGAGATGCAGGTCATTGAACGATGTGACTGTTTGGACAGGGTGAAGATCACTGAACAATGTGACTGGAGATGCAGGTCATTGATCGATGTGACTGTTTGGAGAGGATGCAGGTCACTGAAGATTGTGACAGTGATGGAGAGGGTTCAGATCACTGAATGATGTGACTGTTTGGAGATGCAGGTCACTGAACGATGTGACTGTTTGGAGAGGTTGCAGATCACTGAATGATGTGACTGTTTGGAGAGGTTGCAGATCACTGAATGATGTGACTGTTTGGAGATGCAGGTCACTGTCACTGAACGATGTGACTGTTTGGAGAGGGTTCAGATCACTGAATGATGTGACTGTTTGGAGATGCAGATCACTCAACGACCAGACTGTGCTGCGAGGGTGCAGATCACTGAACGACGTGACTATTTGGAGAGGGTGAAGATCACGGAACGATGTGACTGTTTGGAGAGGGTGCAGGTCACTGAACATTGTGAATGTTTGGAGAGGGTGCAGATCACTGAACGATGTGACAGTTTGGAGATGCAGGTTACTGAACGATGTGACTGTTTGGAGATGCAGGTCACTGAATGATGTGACTGTTTGGAGATGCAGGTTACTGAACGATGGGATTGTTTGGAGATGTAGGTCACTGAACGATGTGACTGTTTGGAGATGCAGGTCACTGGACGATGTGACTGTGTTGGAGAGGGTGAAGATCACTGAAAGATGTGACTGTTTGGAGATGCAGGTCACTGAAGATTGTGACAGTGATGGAGAGGGTTCAGATCACTGAACGATGTGACTGTTTGGAGATGCAGGTCACTGAACGATGTGACTGGAGATGCAGCTCACTGAATGATGGGAGTGTTTGGAGAGGTTGCAGATCACTGAAGATTGTGACAGTGATGGAGAGGGTTCAGATCACTGAACGATGTGACTGTTTGGAGATGCAGGTCACTGAAAGATGTGACTGGAGATGCAGCTCACTGAACGATGGGACTGTTTGGAGAGGGTGAAGATCACTGAATGATGTGACTGGAGATGCAGGTCATTGAACGATGTGACTGTTTGGAGATGCAGGTCACTGAACGATGTGACTGTTTGGAGATGCAAGTCACTGAATGATGTGACTGTGCTGGAGGGGGTGCAGGTCACTGAACGATGTGATGTTTTGGAGAGGGTGAAGATCACTGAACAATGTGACTGGAGATGCAGGTCATTGAACGATGTGACTGTTTGGAGAGGATGCAGGTCACTGAATGATGTGACTGTTTGGAGAGGGTGAAGATTACTGAATGATGTGACTGGAGATGCAGGTCACTGAACGATGGGACTGTTTGGTGATGCAGGTCACTGAACGATGTGACTGTTTGGAGAGGGTGCAGGTCACTGAACGATGTGACTGTTTGGAGAGGGTGTAGGTCACTGAACGATGTGACTGTTTGGAGAGGGTGTAGGTCACTGAACGATGTGACTGTTTGGAGAGGGTGAAGATCACTGAACGATGTGACTGTTTGGAGAGGGTGCAGGTCACTGAACATTGTGAATGTTTGGAGAGGGTGCAGATCACTGAACGATGTGACAGTTTGGAGATGCAGGTTACTGAACGAAGTGACTGTTTGGAGATGCAGGTCACTGAATGATATGACTGTTTGGAGATGCAGGTTACTGAACGATGGGATTGTTTGGAGATGTAGGTCACTGAACGATGTGACTGTTTGGAGATGCAGGTCACTGGACGATGTGACTGTGTTGGAGAGGGTATAGATCTCTGAACAATGTGACTGTGTTGGAGATGCAGATCACTGAATGATGTGACTGATTGGAGAGGGTGAAGATCACTGATCAATGTGACTGGAGATGCAGGTCATTGAATGATGTGACTGTTTGGAGATGCAGGTCATTGAACGATGTGACTGTTTGGAGAGGGTGCAGGTCACTGAATGATGTGACTGTTTGGAGAGGGTGAAGATCACTGAACAATGTGACTGGAGATGCAGGTCATTGAACGATGTGACTGTTTGGACAGGGTGAAGATCACTGAACAATGTGACTGGAGATGCAGGTCATTGATCGATGTGACTGTTTGGAGAGGATGCAGGTCACTGAATATTGTGACAGTGATGGAGAGGGTTCAGATCACTGAATGATGTGACTGTTTGGAGATGCAGGTCACTGAACGATGTGACTGTTTGGAGAGGTTGCAGATCACTGAATGATGTGACTGTTTGGAGAGGTTGCAGATCACTGAATGATGTGACTGTTTGGAGATGCAGGTCACTGTCACTGAACGATGTGACTGTTTGGAGAGGGTTCAGATCACTGAATGATGTGACTGTTTGGAGATGCAGATCACTCAACGACCAGACTGTGCTGCGAGGGTGCAGATCACTGAACGACGTGACTATTTGGAGAGGGTGAAGATCACGGAACGATGTGACTGTTTGGAGAGGGTGCAGGTCACTGAACATTGTGAATGTTTGGAGAGGGTGCAGATCACTGAACGATGTGACAGTTTGGAGATGCAGGTTACTGAACGATGTGACTGTTTGGAGATGCAGGTCACTGAATGATGTGACTGTTTGGAGATGCAGGTTACTGAACGATGGGATTGTTTGGAGATGTAGGTCACTGAACGATGTGACTGTTTGGAGATGCAGGTCACTGGACGATGTGACTGTGTTGGAGAGGGTGAAGATCACTGAAAGATGTGACTGTTTGGAGATGCAGGTCACTGAAGATTGTGACAGTGATGGAGAGGGTTCAGATCACTGAACGATGTGACCGTTTGGAGATGCAGGTCACTGAACGATGTGACTGGAGATGCAGCTCACTGAATGATGGGAGTGTTTGGAGAGGTTGCAGATCACTGAAGATTGTGACAGTGATGGAGAGGGTTCAGATCACTGAACGATGTGACTGTTTGGAGATGCAGGTCACTGAAAGATGTGACTGGAGATGCAGCTCACTGAACGATGGGACTGTTTGGAGAGGGTGAAGATCACTGAATGATGTGACTGGAGATGCAGGTCATTGAACGATGTGACTGTTTGGAGATGCAGGTCACTGAACGATGTGACTGTTTGGAGATGCAAGTCACTGAATGATGTGACTGTGCTGGAGGGGGTGCAGGTCACTGAACGATGTGATGTTTTGGAGAGGGTGAAGATCACTGAACAATGTGACTGGAGATGCAGGTCATTGAACGATGTGACTGTTTGGAGAGGATGCAGGTCACTGAATGATGTGACTGTTTGGAGAGGGTGAAGATCACTGAATGATGTGACTGGAGATGCAGGTCACTGAACGATGGGACTGTTTGGTGATGCAGGTCACTGAACGATGTGACTGTTTGGAGAGGGTGCAGGTCACTGAACGATGTGACTGTTTGGAGAGGGTGTAGGTCACTGAACGATGTGACTGTTTGGAGAGGGTGTAGGTCACTGAACGATGTGACTGTTTGGAGAGGGTGAAGATCACTGAATGATGTGACTGGAGATGCAGGTCATTGAACGATGTGACTGTTTGGAGAGGGTGCAGGTCACTGAACGATGTGACTGTTTGGAGAGGGTGCAGGTCACTGAACGATGTGACTGGAGAGGGTGCAGGTCACTGAACGATGTGACTGTTTGGAGAGGGTGTAGGTCACTGAACGATGTGACTGTTTGGAGAGGGTGTAGGTCACTGAACGATGTGACTGTTTGGAGAGGGTGAAGATCACTGAATGATGTGACTGGAGATGCAGGTCATTGAACGATGTGACTGTTTGGAGATGCAGGTCACTGAACGATGTGACTGTTTGGAGATGCAGGTCACTGAACGATGTGACTGTTTTGGAGAGGGTGAAGATCACTGAACGATGTGACTGGAGATGCAGGTCATTGAACGATGTGACTGTTTGGAGAGGATGTAGGTCACTGAAGATTGTGACAGTGATGGAGAGGGTTCAGATCACTGAACGATGTGACTGTTTGGAGATGCAGGTCACTGAACGATGTGACTGTTTGGAGAGGTTGCAGATCACTGAATGATGTGACTGTTTGGAGATGCAGGTCACTGAACGATGTGACTGTTTGGAGATGCAGGTCACTGTCACTGAACGAAGTGACTGTTTGGAGAGGGTTCAGATCACTGAATGATGTGACTGTTTGGAGATGCAGATCACTGAACGATGTGACTGTTTGTAGATGCAGGTCACTGAACGATGTGACTGTTTGGAGAGGGTGAAGATCACTGAACGATGTGACTGTTTGGAGAGCGTGAAGATCACTGAACGATGTGACTGTTTGGAGATGCAGCTCACTGAATGATGTGACAGTATTGGAGAGGGTGCAGCTCACTGAACGATGTGACTGTTTGTAGATGCAGGTCACTGAAAGATGTGACTGTTTGGAGATGCAGGTCACTGAACGATGTGACTGTTTGGAGAGGGTGCAGATCACTGAATGATGTGACTGTTTGGAGAGGATGCAGGTCACTGACCATTGTGAATGTTTGGCGAGGGTGCAGATCACTGAACGTTGGGATTGTTTGGAGATGTAGGTCACTGAACGATGTGACTGTTTGGAGATGCAGGTCACTGGACGATGTGACTGTGTTGGAGATGCAGATCACTGAACGATGTGACTGTGCAAGAGAGGGTGCAGGTCACTGAACGACGTGACTGTGTTGGAGATGCAGGTCACTGAAAGATGTGACTGTTTGGAGATGCAGATCACTGAACGATGTGACTGTTTGGAGAGGGTGAAGATCACTGATCGATGTGACTGTTTGGAGAGGGTGCAGGTCACTGAACGATGTGACTGATTGGAGAGGGTGAAGATCACTGATCGATGTGACTGTTTGGAGAGGGTGCAGATCACTGAACGATGTGACTGTTTGTAGAGGGTGAAGATCACTGATCGATGTGACTGTTTGGAGAGAGTGAAGATCACTGAATGATGTGACTGTTTGGAGAGGGTGAAGATCACTGAACGATGTGACTGTTTGGAGATGCAGGTCACTGAATGATGTGACAGTATTGGAGAGGATGCAGATCACTGAATGATGTGACTGTTTGGAGAGGGTGAAGATCACTGATCAATGTGACTGGAGATGCAGGTCATTGAATGATGTGACTGTTTGGAGATGCAGGTCATTGAACGATGAGACTGTTTGGAGAGGGTGCAGGTCACTGAACGATGTGACTGTTTGGAGAGGGTGAAGATCACTGAACAATGTGACTGGAGATGCAGGTCATTGAACGATGTGACTGTTTGGACAGGGTGAAGATCACTGAACAATGTGACTGGAGATGCAGGTCATTGATCGATGTGACTGTTTGGAGAGGATGCAGGTCACTGAAGATTGTGACAGTGATGGAGAGGGTTCAGATCACTGAATGATGTGACTGTTTGGAGATGCAGGTCACTGAACGATGTGACTGTTTGGAGAGGTTGCAGATCACTGAATGATGTGACTGTTTGGAGATGCAGGTCACTGTCACTGAACGATGTGACTGTTTGGAGAGGGTTCAGATCACTGAATGATGTGACTGTTTGGAGATGCAGATCACTCAACGACCAGACTGTGCTGCGAGGGTGCAGATCACTGAACGATGTGACTATTTGGAGAGGGTGAAGATCACTGAACGATGTGACTGTTTGGAGAGGGTGCAGGTCACTGAACATTGTGAATGTTTGGAGAGGGTGCAGATCACTGAAAGATGTGACAGTTTGGAGATGCAGGTTACTGAATGATGTGACTGTTTGGAGATGCAGGTTACTGAACGATGGGATTGTTTGGAGATGTAGGTCACTGAACGATGTGACTGTTTGGAGATGCAGGTCACTGGACGATGTGACTGTGTTGGAGAGGGTGAAGATCTCTGAACAATGTGACTGTGTTGGAGATGCAGATCACTGAACGATGTGACTGTGCAAGAGAGGGTTCAGATCACTGATCGATGTGACTGTTTGGAGAGGCTGCAGGTCACTGAAGATTGTGACAGTGATGGAGAGGGTTCAGAACACTGAACGATGTGACTGTTTGGAGATGCAGGTCACTGAACGATGTGACTGGAGATGCAGCTCACTGAATGATGGGAGTGTTTGGAGAGGTTGCAGATCACTGAAGATTGTGACAGTGATGGAGAGGGTTCAGATCACTGAACGATGTGACTGTTTGGAGATGCAGGTCACTGAACGATGTGACTGGAGATGCAGCTCACTGAACGATGGGACTGTTTGGAGAGGTTGCAGATCACTGAACGATGTGACTGTTTGTAGATGCAGATCACTGAACGATGTGACTGTTTGTAGATGCAGGTCACTGAATGATGTGACTGTTTGGAGATGCAGGTCACTGAATGATGTGACAGGATTGGAGAGGATGCAGATCACTGAATGATGTGACTGTTTGGAGAGGGTGAAGATCACTGAACAATGTGACTGGAGATGCAGGTCATTGAACGATGTGACTGTTTGGAGATGCAGGTCACTGAACGATGTGACTGTTTGGAGAGGGTGAAGATCACTGAACAATGTGACTGGAGATGCAGGTCATTGAACGATGTGACTGTTTGGAGAGGGTGAAGATCACTGAACAATGTGACTGGAGATGCAGGTCATTGATCGATGTGACTGTTTGGAGAGGATGCAGGTCACTGAAGATTGTGACAGTGATGGAGAGGGTTCAGATCACTGAATGATGTGACTGTTTGGAGATGCAGGTCACTGAACGAAGTGACTGTTTGGAGAGGTTGCAGATCACTGAATGATGTGACTGTTTGGAGATGCAGGTCACTGTAACTTAACGATGTGACTGTTTGGATATGCAGGTCACTGTCACTGAACGATGTGACTGTTTGGAGAGGGTTCAGATCACTGAATGATGTGACTGTTTGGAGATGCAGATCACTGAACGACCAGACTGTGCTGCGAGGGTGCAGATCACTGAACGATGTGACTATTTGGAGAGGGTGAAGATCACTGAACGATGTGACTGTTTGGAGAGGGTGCAGGTCACTGAACATTGTGAATGTTTGGAGAGGGTGCAGATCACTGAACGATGTGACTGTTTGGAGAGGGTGCAGGTCACTGAACGATGTGACTGTTTGGAGATGCAGGTTACTGAACGATGTGACTGTTTGGAGATGCAGGTCACTGAATGATGTGACTGTTTGGAGATGCAGGTTACTGAACGATGGGATTGTTTGGAGATGTAGGTCACTGAACGATGTGACTGTTTGGAGATGCAGGTCACTGGACGATGTGACTGTGTTGGAGAGGGTGAAGATCTCTGAACAATGTGACTGTGTTGGAGATGCAGATCACTGAACGATGTGACTGTGCAAGAGAGGGTTCAGATCACTGATCGATGTGACTGTTTGGAGAGGCTGCAGGTCACTGAAGATTGTGACAGTGATGGAGAGGGTTCAGATCACTGAACGATGTGACTGTTTGGAGATGCAGTTCACTGAACGATGTGACTGGAGATGCAGCTCACTGAACGATGGGACTGTTTGGAGAGGTTGCAGATCACTGAAGATTGTGACAGTGATGGAGAGGGTTCAGATCACTGAACGATGTGACTGTTTGGAGATGCAGGTCACTGAACGATGTGACTGGAGATGCAGCTCACTGAATGATGGGACTGTTTGGAGAGGTTGCAGATCACTGAACGATGTGACTGTTTGTAGATGGAGGTCACTGAACGATGTGACTGGAGATTCAGCTCACTGAATGATGTGACTGTTTGGAGAGGATGCAGGTCACTGAACATTGTGAATGTTTGGAGAGGGTGCAGATCACTGAACGATGGGATTGTTTGGAGATGTAGGTCACTGAACGACGTGACTGTTTGGAGAGGGTTCAGATCACTGAATGATGTGACTGTTTGGAGATGCAGATCACTGAACGATGTGACTGTTTGTAGATGCAGGTCACTGAACGATGTGACTGTTTGGAGAGGGTGAAGATCACTGAACGATGTGACTGTTTGGAGAGCGTGAAGATCACTGAACGATGTGACTGTTTGGAGATGCAGCTCACTGAATGATGTGACAGTATTGGAGAGGGTGCAGCTCACTGAACGATGTGACTGTTTGTAGATGCAGGTCACTGAAAGATGTGACTGTTTGGAGATGCAGGTCACTGAACGATGTGACTGTTTGGAGAGGGTGCAGATCACTGAATGATGTGACTGTTTGGAGAGGATGCAGGTCACTGACCATTGTGAATGTTTGGCGAGGGTGCAGATCACTGAACGTTGGGATTGTTTGGAGATGTAGGTCACTGAACGATGTGACTGTTTGGAGATGCAGGTCACTGGACGATGTGACTGTGTTGGAGATGCAGATCACTGAACGATGTGACTGTGCAAGAGAGGGTGCAGGTCACTGAACGACGTGACTGTGTTGGAGATGCAGGTCACTGAAAGATGTGACTGTTTGGAGATGCAGATCACTGAACGATGTGACTGTTTGGAGAGGGTGAAGATCACTGATCGATGTGACTGTTTGGAGAGGGTGCAGGTCACTGAACGATGTGACTGATTGGAGAGGGTGAAGATCACTGATCGATGTGACTGTTTGGAGAGGGTGCAGATCACTGAACGATGTGACTGTTTGTAGAGGGTGAAGATCACTGATCGATGTGACTGTTTGGAGAGAGTGAAGATCACTGAATGATGTGACTGTTTGGAGAGGGTGAAGATCACTGAACGATGTGACTGTTTGGAGATGCAGGTCACTGAATGATGTGACAGTATTGGAGAGGATGCAGATCACTGAATGATGTGACTGTTTGGAGAGGGTGAAGATCACTGATCAATGTGACTGGAGATGCAGGTCATTGAATGATGTGACTGTTTGGAGATGCAGGTCATTGAACGATGAGACTGTTTGGAGAGGGTGCAGGTCACTGAACGATGTGACTGTTTGGAGAGGGTGAAGATCACTGAACAATGTGACTGGAGATGCAGGTCATTGAACGATGTGACTGTTTGGACAGGGTGAAGATCACTGAACAATGTGACTGGAGATGCAGGTCATTGATCGATGTGACTGTTTGGAGAGGATGCAGGTCACTGAAGATTGTGACAGTGATGGAGAGGGTTCAGATCACTGAATGATGTGACTGTTTGGAGATGCAGGTCACTGAACGATGTGACTGTTTGGAGAGGTTGCAGATCACTGAATGATGTGACTGTTTGGAGATGCAGGTCACTGTCACTGAACGATGTGACTGTTTGGAGAGGGTTCAGATCACTGAATGATGTGACTGTTTGGAGATGCAGATCACTCAACGACCAGACTGTGCTGCGAGGGTGCAGATCACTGAACGATGTGACTATTTGGAGAGGGTGAAGATCACTGAACGATGTGACTGTTTGGAGAGGGTGCAGGTCACTGAACATTGTGAATGTTTGGAGAGGGTGCAGATCACTGAAAGATGTGACAGTTTGGAGATGCAGGTTACTGAATGATGTGACTGTTTGGAGATGCAGGTTACTGAACGATGGGATTGTTTGGAGATGTAGGTCACTGAACGATGTGACTGTTTGGAGATGCAGGTCACTGGACGATGTGACTGTGTTGGAGAGGGTGAAGATCTCTGAACAATGTGACTGTGTTGGAGATGCAGATCACTGAACGATGTGACTGTGCAAGAGAGGGTTCAGATCACTGATCGATGTGACTGTTTGGAGAGGCTGCAGGTCACTGAAGATTGTGACAGTGATGGAGAGGGTTCAGAACACTGAACGATGTGACTGTTTGGAGATGCAGGTCACTGAACGATGTGACTGGAGATGCAGCTCACTGAATGATGGGAGTGTTTGGAGAGGTTGCAGATCACTGAAGATTGTGACAGTGATGGAGAGGGTTCAGATCACTGAACGATGTGACTGTTTGGAGATGCAGGTCACTGAACGATGTGACTGGAGATGCAGCTCACTGAACGATGGGACTGTTTGGAGAGGTTGCAGATCACTGAACGATGTGACTGTTTGTAGATGCAGATCACTGAACGATGTGACTGTTTGTAGATGCAGGTCACTGAATGATGTGACTGTTTGGAGATGCAGGTCACTGAATGATGTGACAGGATTGGAGAGGATGCAGATCACTGAATGATGTGACTGTTTGGAGAGGGTGAAGATCACTGAACAATGTGACTGGAGATGCAGGTCATTGAACGATGTGACTGTTTGGAGATGCAGGTCACTGAACGATGTGACTGTTTGGAGAGGGTGAAGATCACTGAACAATGTGACTGGAGATGCAGGTCATTGAACGATGTGACTGTTTGGAGAGGGTGAAGATCACTGAACAATGTGACTGGAGATGCAGGTCATTGATCGATGTGACTGTTTGGAGAGGATGCAGGTCACTGAAGATTGTGACAGTGATGGAGAGGGTTCAGATCACTGAATGATGTGACTGTTTGGAGATGCAGGTCACTGAACGAAGTGACTGTTTGGAGAGGTTGCAGATCACTGAATGATGTGACTGTTTGGAGATGCAGGTCACTGTAACTTAACGATGTGACTGTTTGGATATGCAGGTCACTGTCACTGAACGATGTGACTGTTTGGAGAGGGTTCAGATCACTGAATGATGTGACTGTTTGGAGATGCAGATCACTGAACGACCAGACTGTGCTGCGAGGGTGCAGATCACTGAACGATGTGACTATTTGGAGAGGGTGAAGATCACTGAACGATGTGACTGTTTGGAGAGGGTGCAGGTCACTGAACATTGTGAATGTTTGGAGAGGGTGCAGATCACTGAACGATGTGACTGTTTGGAGAGGGTGCAGGTCACTGAACGATGTGACTGTTTGGAGATGCAGGTTACTGAACGATGTGACTGTTTGGAGATGCAGGTCACTGAATGATGTGACTGTTTGGAGATGCAGGTTACTGAACGATGGGATTGTTTGGAGATGTAGGTCACTGAACGATGTGACTGTTTGGAGATGCAGGTCACTGGACGATGTGACTGTGTTGGAGAGGGTGAAGATCTCTGAACAATGTGACTGTGTTGGAGATGCAGATCACTGAACGATGTGACTGTGCAAGAGAGGGTTCAGATCACTGATCGATGTGACTGTTTGGAGAGGCTGCAGGTCACTGAAGATTGTGACAGTGATGGAGAGGGTTCAGATCACTGAACGATGTGACTGTTTGGAGATGCAGTTCACTGAACGATGTGACTGGAGATGCAGCTCACTGAACGATGGGACTGTTTGGAGAGGTTGCAGATCACTGAAGATTGTGACAGTGATGGAGAGGGTTCAGATCACTGAACGATGTGACTGTTTGGAGATGCAGGTCACTGAACGATGTGACTGGAGATGCAGCTCACTGAATGATGGGACTGTTTGGAGAGGTTGCAGATCACTGAACGATGTGACTGTTTGTAGATGGAGGTCACTGAACGATGTGACTGGAGATTCAGCTCACTGAATGATGTGACTGTTTGGAGAGGATGCAGGTCACTGAACATTGTGAATGTTTGGAGAGGGTGCAGATCACTGAACGATGGGATTGTTTGGAGATGTAGGTCACTGAACGACGTGACTGTTTGGAGATGCAGGTCACTGAACGATGTGACTGTTTGGAGAGGGTGAAGATCACTGATCGATGTGACTGTTTGGCGAGGGTGAAGATCACTGAATGATGTGACTGTTTGGAGAGGGTGAAGATCTCTGAACGATGTGACTGTGCAAGAGAGGGTTCAGATCACTGATCGAGGTGACTGTTTGGACAGGGTGAAGATCACTGAACAATGTGACTGGAGATGCAGGTCATTGATCGATGTGACTGTTTGGAGAGGATGCCGGTCACTGAAGATTGTGACAGTGATGGAGAGGGTTCAGATCACTGAATGATGTGACTGTTTGGAGATGCAGGTCACTGAACGATGTGACTGTTTGGAGAGGTTGCAGATCACTGAATGATGTGACTGTTTGGAGAGGTTGCAGATCACTGAATGATGTGACTGTTTGGAGATGCAGGTCACTGTCACTGAACGATGTGACTGTTTGGAGAGGGTTCAGATCACTGAACGATGTGACTGTTTGGAGAGGGTTCAGATCACTGAATGATGTGACTGTTTGGAGATGCAGATCACTCAACGACCAGACTGTGCTGCGAGGGTGCAGATCACTGAACGATGTGACTATTTGGAGAGGGTGAAGATCACTGAACGATGTGACTGTTTGTAGAGGGTGCAGGTCACTGAACATTGTGAATGTTTGGAGAGGGTGCAGATCACTGAACGATGTGACAGTTTGGAGATGCAGGTTACTGAACGATGTGACTGTTTGGAGATGCAGGTCACTGAATGATGTGACTGTTTGGAGATGCAGGTTACTGAACGATGGGATTGTTTGGAGATGTAGGTCACTGAACGATGTGACTGTTTGGAGATGCAGGTCACTGGACGATGTGACTGTGTTGGAGAGGGTGAAGATCTCTGAACAATGTGACTGTGTTGGAGATGCAGATCACTGAATGATGTGACTGTTTGGAGAGGGTGAAGATCACTGAAAGATGTGACTGTTTGGAGATGCAGGTCACTGAAGATTGTGACAGTGATGGAGAGGGTTCAGATCACTGAACGATGTGACTGTTTGGAGATGCAGGTCACTGAACGATGTGACTGGAGATGCAGCTCACTGAATGATGGGAGTGTTTGGAGAGGTTGCAGATCACTGAAGATTGTGACAGTGATGGAGAGGGTTCAGATCACTGAACGATGTGACTGTTTGGAGATGCAGGTCACTGAACGATGTGACTGGAGATGCAGCTCACTGAACGATGGGACTGTTTGGAGAGGTTGCAGATCACTGAACGATGTGACTGTTTGGAGAGGGTGAAGATCACTGAATGATGTGACTGGAGATGCAGGTCATTGAACGATGTGACTGTTTGGAGATGCAGGTCACTGAACGATGTGACTGTTTGGAGATGCAAGTCACTGAATGAAGTGACTGTGCTGGAGGGGGTGCAGGTCACTGAACGATGTGACTGTTTGGAGAGGGTGCAGGTCACTGAACGATGTGACTGTTTGGAGAGGGTGTAGGTCACTGAACGATGTGACTGTTTGGAGAGGGTGTAGGTCACTGAACGATGTGACTGGAGAGGGTGAAGATCACTGAATGATGTGACTGGAGATGCAGGTCATTGAACGATGTGACTGTTTGGAGATGCAGGTCACTGAACGATGTGACTGTTTGGAGATGCAGGTCACTGAACGATGTGACTGTTTTGGAGAGGGTGAAGATCACTGAACAATGTGACTGGAGATGCAGGTCATTGAACGATGTGACTGTTTGGAGAGGATGCAGGTCACTGAAGATTGTGACAGTGATGGAGAGGGTTCAGATCACTGAACGATGTGACTGTTTTGGAGAGGGTGAAGATCACTGAACAATGTGACTGGAGATGCAGGTCACTGAACGATGTGACTGTTTGGAGATGCAGGTCACTGTCACTGAACAAAGTGACTGTTTGGAGAGGGTTCAGATCACTGAATGATGTGACTGTTTGGAGATGCAGATCACTGAACGATGTGACTGTTTGGAGATGCAGATCACTGAATGATGTGACAGTATTGGAGAGGGTGCAGATCACTGAACGATGTGACTGTTTGTAGATGCAGGTCACTGAACGATGTGACTGTTTGGAGAGGGTGAAGATCACTGAACGATGTGACTGTTTGGAGAGCGTGAAGATCACTGAACGATGTGACTGTTTGGAGATGCAGCTCACTGAATGATGTGACAGTATTGGAGAGGGTGCAGCTCACTGAATGATGTGACTGTTTGGAGAGGATGCAGGTCACTGAACATTGTGAATGTTTGGAGAGGGTGCAGATCACTGAACGTTGGGATTGTTTGGAGATGTAGGTCACTGAACGATGTGACTGTTTGGAGATGCAGGTCACTGGACGATGTGACTGTGTTGGAGATGCAGATCACTGAACGATGTGACTGTGCAAGAGAGGGTGCAGGTCACTGAACGATGTGACTGTGTTGGAGATGCAAGTCACTGAACGATGTGACTGTTTGGAGATGCAGATCACTGAATGATGTGACAGTATTGGAGTGGGTGCAGATCACTGAACGATGTGACTGTTTGGAGATGCAGGTCACTGTCACTGAACGAAGTGACTGTTTGGAGAGGGTTCAGATCACTGAATAATGTGACTGTTTGGAGATGCAGATCACTGAACGATGTGACTGTTTGTAGATGCAGGTCACTGAACGATGTGACTGTTTGGAGAGGGTGAAGATCACTGAACGATGTGACTGTTTGGAGAGCGTGAAGATCACTGAACGATGTGACTGTTTGGAGATGCAGCTCACTGAATGATGTGACAGTATTGGAGAGGGTGCAGCTCACTGAACGATGTGACTGTTTGTAGATGCAGGTCACTGAACGATGTGACTGTTTGGAGAGCGTGAAGATCACTGAACGATGTGACTGTTTGGAGATGCAGCTCACTGAATGATGTGACAGTATTGGAGAGGGTGCAGCTCACTGAATGATGGGACTGTTTGGAGAGGTTGCATATCACTGAACGATGTGACTGTTTGTAGATGGAGGTCACTGAACGATGTGACTGGAGATTCAGCTCACTGAATGATGTGACTGTTTGGAGAGGATGCATGTCACTGAACATTGTGAATGTTTGGAGAGGGTGCAGATCACTGAACGTTGGGATTGTTTGGAGATGTAGGTCACTGAACGATGTGACTGTTTGGAGATGCAGGTCACTGGACGATGTGACTGTGTTGGAGATGCAGATCACTGAACGATATGACTGTGCAAGAGAGGGTGCAGGTCACTGAACGATGTGACTGTGTTGGAGATGCAAGTCACTGAACGATGTGACTGTTTGGAGATGCAGATCACTGAATGATGTGACAGTATTGGAGTGGGTGCAGATCACTGAACGATGTGACTGTTTGTAGATGCAGGTCACTGAAAGATGTGACTGTTTGGAGATGCAGGTCACTGAACGATGTGACTGTTTGGAGAGGGTGCAGATCACTGAATGATGTGACTGTTTGGAGAGGATGCAGGTCACTGACCATTGTGAATGTTTGGAGAGGGTGCAGATCACTGAACGTTGGGATTGTTTGGAGATGTAGGTCACTGAACGATGTGACTGTTTGGAGATGCAGGTCACTGGACGATGTGACTGTGTTGGAGATGCAGATCACTGAACGATGTGACTGTGCAAGAGAGGGTGCAGGTCACTGAACGACGTGACTGTGTTGGAGATGCAGGTCACTGAAAGATGTGACTTTTTGGAGATGCAGATCACTGAACGATGTGACTGTTTGGAGAGGGTGAAGATCACTGATCGATGTGACTGTTTGGAGAGGGTGCAGGTCACTGAACGATGTGACTGATTGGAGAGGGTGAAGATCACTGATCGATGTGACTGTTTGGAGAGGCTGAAGATCACTGAATGATGTGACTGTTTGGAGAGGGTGAAGATCACTGAACGATGTGACTGTTTAGAGATGCAGGTCACTGAATGATGTGACAGTATTGGAGAGGATGCAGATCACTGAATGATGTGACTGTTTGGAGAGGGTGAAGATCACTGATCAATGTGACTGGAGATGCAGGTCATTGAATGATGTGACTGTTTGGAGATGCAGGTCATTGAACGATGTGACTGTTTGGAGAGGGTGCAGGTCACTGAACGATGTGACTGTTTGGAGAGGGTGAAGATCACTGAACAATGTGACTGGAGATGCAGGTCATTGAACGATGTGACTGTTTGGACAGGGTGAAGATCACTGAACAATGTGACTGGAGATGCAGGTCATTGATCGATGTGACTGTTTGGAGAGGATGCAGGTCACTGAAGATTGTGACAGTGATGGAGAGGGTTCAGATCACTGAATGATGTGACTGTTTGGAGATGCAGGTCACTGAACGATGTGACTGTTTGGAGATGCAAGTCACTGAATGATGTGACTGTGCTGGAGGGGGTGCAGGTCACTGAACGATGTGACTGTTTGGAGAGGGTGCAGGTCACTGAACGATGTGACTGTTTGGAGAGGGTGTAGGTCACTGAACGATGTGACTGTTTGGAGAGGGTGTAGGTCACTGAACGATGTGACTGTTTGGAGAGGGTGAAGATCACTGAATGATGTGACTGGAGATGCAGGTCATTGAACGATGTGACTGTTTGGAGATGCAGGTCACTGAACGATGTGACTGTTTGGAGATGCAGGTCACTGAACAATGTGACTGTTTTGGAGAGGGTGAAGATCACTGAACAATGTGACTGGAGATGCAGGTCATTGAACGATGTGACTGTTTGGAGAGGATGCAGGTCACTGAAGATTGTGACAGTGATGGAGAGGGTTCAGATCACTGAACGATGTGACTGTTTGGAGATGCAGGTCACTGAACGATGTGACTGTTTGGAGAGGTTGCAGATCACTGAATGATGTGACTGTTTGGAGATGCAGGTCACTGGACGATGTGACTGTGTTGGAGATGCAGATCACTGAACGATGTGACTGTGCAAGAGAGGGTGCAGGTCACTGAACGATGTGACTGTGTTGGAGATGCAAGTCACTGAACGATGTGACTGTTTGGAGATGCAGATCACTGAATGATGTGACAGTATTGGAGTGGGTGCAGATCACTGAACGATGTGACTGTTTGGAGATGCAGGTCACTGTCACTGAACGAAGTGACTGTTTGGAGAGGGTTCAGATCACTGAATAATGTGACTGTTTGGAGATGCAGATCACTGAACGATGTGACTGTTTGTAGATGCAGGTCACTGAACGATGTGACTGTTTGGAGAGGGTGAAGATCACTGAACGATGTGACTGTTTGGAGAGCGTGAAGATCACTGAACGATGTGACTGTTTGGAGATGCAGCTCACTGAATGATGTGACAGTATTGGAGAGGGTGCAGCTCACTGAACGATGTGACTGTTTGTAGATGCAGGTCACTGAACGATGTGACTGTTTGGAGAGGGTGAAGATCACTGAACGATGTGACTGTTTGGAGAGCGTGAAGATCACTGAACGATGTGACTGTTTGGAGATGCAGCTCACTGAATGATGTGACAGTATTGGAGAGGGTGCAGCTCACTGAATGATGGGACTGTTTGGAGAGGTTGCAGATCACTGAACGATGTGACTGTTTGTAGATGGAGGTCACTGAACGATGTGACTGGAGATTCAGCTCACTGAATGATGTGACTGTTTGGAGAGGATGCAGGTCACTGAACATTGTGAATGTTTGGAGAGGGTGCAGATCACTGAACGTTGGGATTGTTTGGAGATGTAGGTCACTGAACGATGTGACTGTTTGGAGATGCAGGTCACTGGACGATGTGACTGTGTTGGAGATGCAGATCACTGAACGATATGACTGTGCAAGAGAGGGTGCAGGTCACTGAACGATGTGACTGTGTTGGAGATGCAAGTCACTGAACGATGTGACTGTTTGGAGATGCAGATCACTGAATGATGTGACAGTATTGGAGTGGGTGCAGATCACTGAACGATGTGACTTTTTTTAGATGCAGGTCACTGAAAGATGTGACTGTTTGGAGATGCAGGTCACTGAACGATGTGACTGTTTGGAGAGGGTGCAGATCACTGAATGATGTGACTGTTTGGAGAGGATGCAGGTCACTGACCATTGTGAATGTTTGGAGAGGGTGCAGATCACTGAACGTTGGGATTGTTTGGAGATGTAGGTCACTGAACGATGTGACTGTTTGGAGATGCAGGTCACTGGACGATGTGACTGTGTTGGAGATGCAGATCACTGAACGATGTGACTGTGCAAGAGAGGGTGCAGGTCACTGAACGACGTGACTGTGTTGGAGATGCAGGTCACTGAAAGATGTGACTGTTTGGAGATGCAGATCACTGAACGATGTGACTGTTTGGAGAGGGTGAAGATCACTGATCGATGTGACTGTTTGGAGAGGGTGCAGGTCACTGAACGATGTGACTGATTGGAGAGGGTGAAAATCACTGATCGATGTGACTGTTTGGAGAGGGTGCAGATCACTGAACGATGTGACTGTTTGTAGAGGGTGAAGATCACTGATCGATGTGACTGTTTGGAGAGACTGAAGATCACTGAATGATGTGACTGTTTGGAGAGGGTGAAGATCACTGAACGATGTGACTGTTTGGAGATGCAGGTCACTGAATGATGTGACAGTATTGGAGAGGATGCAGATCACTGAATGATGTGACTGTTTGGAGAGGGTGAAGATCACTGATCAATGTGACTGGAGATGCAGGTCATTGAATGATGTGACTGTTTGGAGATGCAGGTCATTGAACGATGTGACTGTTTGGAGAGGGTGCAGGTCACTGAACGATGTGACTGTTTGGAGAGGGTGAAGATCACTGAACAATGTGACTGGAGATGCAGGTCATTGAACGATGTGACTGTTTGGAAAGGGTGAAGATAACTGAACAATGTGACTGGAGATGCAGGTCATTGATCGATGTGACTGTTTGGGGAGGATGCAGGTCACTGAAGATTGTGACAGTGATGGAGAGGGTTCAGATCACTGAATGATGTGACTGTTTGGAGAGGTTGCAGATCACTGAATGATGTGACTGTTTGGAGATGCAGGTCACTGTCACTGAACGATGTGACTGTTTGGAGAGGGTTCAGATCACTGAATGATGTGACTGTTTGGAGATGCAGATCACTCAACGACCAGACTGTGCTGCGAGGGTGCAGATCACTGAACGATGTGACTATTTGGAGAGGGTGAAGATCACTGAACGATGTGACTGTTTGGAGAGGGTGCAGGTCACTGAACATTGTGAATGTTTGGAGAGGGTGCAGATCACTGAAAGATGTGACAGTTTGGAGATGCAGGTTACTGAATGATGTGACTGTTTGGAGATGCAGGTTACTGAACGATGGGATTGTTTGGAGATGTAGGTCACTGAACGATGTGACTGTTTGGAGATGCAGGTCACTGGACGATGTGACTGTGTTGGAGAGGGTGAAGATCTCTGAACAATGTGACTGTGTTGGAGATGCAGATCACTGAACGATGTGTCTGTGCAAGAGAGGGTTCAGATCACTGATCGATGTGACTGTTTGGAGAGGCTGCAGGTCACTGAAGATTGTGACAGTGATGGAGAGGGTTCAGGTCACTGAACGATGTGACTGTTTGGAGATGCAGGTCACTGAACGATGTGACTGGAGATGCAGCTCACTGAATGATGGGAGTGTTTGGAGAGGTTGCAGATCACTGAAGATTGTGACAGTGATGGAGAGGGTTCAGATCACTGAACGATGTGACTGTTTGGAGATGCAGGTCACTGAACGATGTGACTAGAGATGCAGCTCACTGAACGATGGGACTGTTTGGAGAGGTTGCAGATCACTGAACGATGTGACTGTTTGGAGATGCAGATCACTGAACGATGTGACTGTTTGTAGATGCAGGTCACTGAATGATGTGACTGTTTGGAGATGCAGGTCACTGAATGATGTGACAGGATTGGAGAGGATACAGATCACTGAATGATGTTACTGTTTGGAGAGGGTTCAGATCGCTGATCGATGTGACTGTTTGGAGAGGGTGCAGGTCACTGAACGATGTGACTGTTTGGAGAGGGTGCAGGTCAGTGAACAATGTGACTGGAGATGCAGGTCATTGAACGATGTGACTGTTTGGACAGGGTGAAGATCACTGAACAATGTGACTGGAGATGCAGGTCATTGATCGATGTGACTGTTTGGAGAGGATGCCGGTCACTGAAGATTGTGACAGTGATGGAGAGGGTTCAGATCACTGAATGATGTGACTGTTTGGAGATGCAGGTCACTGAACGATGTGACTGTTTGGAGATGCAGGTTACTGAACGATGTGACTGTTTGGAGAGGTTGCAGATCACTGAATGATGTGACTGTTTGGAGATGCAGGTCACTGTCACTGAACGATGTGACTGTTTGGAGAGGGTTCAGATCACTGAATGATGTGACTGTTTGGAGACGCAGATCACTCAACGACCAGACTGTGCTGCGAGGGTGCAGATCACTGAACGATGTGACTATTTGGAGAGGGTGAAGATCACTGAACGATGTGACTGTTTGGAGAGGGTGCAGGTCACTGAACGATGTGACTGTTTGGAGAGGGTGCAGGTCACTGAACGATGTGACTGTTTGGAGAGGGTGCAGGTCACTGAACGATGTGACTGTTTGGAGAGGGTGTAGGTCACTGAACGATGTGACTGTTTGGAGAGGGTGTAGGTCACTGAACGATGTGACTGTTTGGAGAGGGTGAAGATCACTGAATGATGTGACTGGAGATGCAGGTCATTGAACGATGTGACTGTTTGGAGATGCAGGTCACTGAACGATGTGACTGTTTGGAGATGCAGGTCACTGAACGATGTGACTGTTTTGGAGAGGGTGAAGATCACTGAACAATATGACTGGAGATGCAGGTCATTGAACGATGTGACTGTTTGGAGAGGATGCAGGTCACTGAAGATTGTGACAGTGATGGAGAGGGTTCAGATCACTGAACGATGTGACTGTTTGGAGATGCAGGTCACTGAACGATGTGACTGTTTGGAGAGGTTGCAGATCACTGAATGATGTGACTGTTTGGAGATGCAGGTCACTGAACGATGTGACTGTTTGGAGATGCAGGTCACTGTCACTGAACGAAGTGACTGTTTGGAGAGGGTTCAGATCACTGAATGATGTGACTGTTTGGAGATGCAGGTCACTGTCACTGAACGATGTGACTGTTTGGAGATGCAGATCACTGAATGATGTGACAGTATTGGAGAGGGTGCAGATCACTGAACGATGTGACTGTTTGTAGATGCAGGTCACTGAACTATGTGACTGTTTGGAGAGGGTGAAGTTCACTGAACGATGTGACTGTTTGGAGAGGGTGAAGATCACTGAACGATGTGACTGTTTGGAGATGCAGCTCACTGAATGATGTGACAGTATTGGAGAGGGTGCAGCTCACTGAATGATGTGACTGTTTGGAGAGGATGCAGGTCACTGAACATTGTGAATGTTTGGAGAGGGTGCAGATCACTGAACGTTGGGATTGTTTGGAGATGTAGGTCACTGAACGATGTGACTGTTTGGAGATGCAGGTCACTGGACGATGTGACTGTGTTGGAGATGCAGATCACTGAACGATGTGACTGTGCAAGAGAGGGTGCAGGTCACTGAACGATGTGACTGTGTTGGAGATGCAAGTCACTGAACGATGTGACTGTTTGGAGATGCAGATCACTGAATGATGTGACAGTATTGGAGTGGGTGCAGATCACTGAACGATGTGACTGTTTGTAGATGCAGGTCACTGAAAGATGTGACTGTTTGGAGATGCAGGTCACTGAACGATGTGACTGTTTGGAGAGGTTGCAGATCACTGAATGATGTGACTGTTTGGAGATGCAGGTCACTGAACGATGTGACTGTTTGGAGATGCAGGTCACTGTCACTGAACGAAGTGAATGTTTGGAGAGGGTTCAGATCACTGAACAATGTGACTGGAGATGCAGGTCATTGAACGATGTGACTGTTTGGAGATGCAGGTCACTGAACGATGTGACTGTTTGGAGATGCAGGTCACTGGACGATGTGACTGTTTGGAGATGCAGGTTACTGAACGATGTGACTGTTTGGAGATGCAGGTCACTGTAACTTAACGATGTGACTGTTTGGATATGCAGGTCACTGTCACTGAACGATGTGACTGTTTGGAGAGGGTTCAGATCACTGAATGATGTGACTGTTTGGAGATGCAGATCACTGAACGACCAGACTGTGCTGCGAGGGTGCAGATCACTGAACGATGTGACTATTTGGAGAGGGTGAAGATCACTGAACGATGTGACTGTTTGGAGAGGGTGCAGGTCACTGAACATTGTGAATGTTTGGAGAGGGTGCAGATCACTGAACGATGTGACTGTTTGGAGAGGGTGCAGGTCACTGAACGATGTGACTGTTTGGAGATGCAGGTTACTGAACGATGTGACTGTTTGGAGATGCAGGTCACTGAATGATGTGACTGTTTGGAGATGCAGGTTACTGAACGATGGGATTGTTTGGAGATGTAGGTCACTGAACGATGTGACTGTTTGGAGATGCAGGTCACTGGACGATGTGACTGTGTTGGAGAGGGTGAAGATCTCTGAACAATGTGACTGTGTTGGAGATGCAGATCACTGAACGATGTGACTGTGCAAGAGAGGGTTCAGATCACTGATCGATGTGACTGTTTGGAGAGGGTGCAGGTCACTAAAGGTTGTGACAGTGATGGAGAGGGTTCAGATCACTGAACGATGTGACTGTTTGGAGATGCAGTTCACTGAACGATGTGACTGGAGATGCAGCTCACTGAACGATGGGACTGTTTGGAGAGGTTGCAGATCACTGAAGATTGTGACAGTGATGGAGAGGGTTCAGATCACTGAACGATGTGACTGTTTGGAGATGCAGGTCACTGAACGATGTGACTGGAGATGCAGCTCACTGAATGATGGGACTGTTTGGAGAGGTTGCAGATCACTGAACGATGTGACTGTTTGTAGATGGAGGTCACTGAACGATGTGACTGGAGATTCAGCTCACTGAATGATGTGACTGTTTGGAGAGGATGCAGGTCACTGAACATTGTGAATGTTTGGAGAGGGTGCAGATCACTGAACGATGGGATTGTTTGGAGATGTAGGTCACTGAACGATGTGACTGTTTGGAGATGCAGGTCACTGAACGATGTGACTGTTTGGAGAGGGTGAAGATCACTGATCGATGTGACTGTTTGGCGAGGGTGAAGATCACTGAATGATGTGACTGTTTGGAGAGGGTGAAGATCTCTGAACAATGTGACTGTGTTGGAGATGCAGATCACTGAACGATGTGACTGTGCTAGAGAGGGTTCAGATCACTGATCGATGTGACTGTTTGGAGAGGGTGCAGGTCACTGAACGATGTGACTGTTTGGAGAGGGTGCAGGTCACTGAACAATGTGACTGGAGATGCAGGTCATTGATCGATGTGACTGTTTGGAGAGGATGCCGGTCACTGAAGATTGTGACAGTGATGGAGAGGGTTCAGATCACTGAATGATGTGACTGTTTGGAGATGCAGGTCATTGAACGATGTGACTGTTTGGAGATGCAGGTCACTGAACGATGTGACTGTTTGGAGATGCAGGTCACTGAACGATGTGACTGTTTTGGAGAGGGTGAAGATCACTGAACAATGTGACTGGAGATGCAGGTCATTGAACGATGTGACTGTTTGGAGAGGATGCAGGTCACTGAAGATTGTGACAGTGATGGAGAGGGTTCAGATCACTGAATGATGTGACTGTTTGGAGATGCAGGTCACTGAACGATGTGACTGTTTGGAGAGGTTGCAGATCACTGAATGATGTGACTGTTTGGAGATGCAGGTCACTGAACGATGTGACTGTTTGGAGATGCAGGTCACTGTCACTGAATGAAGTGACTGTTTGGAGAGGGTTCAGATCACTGAATGATGTGACTGTTTGGAGATGCAGATCACTGAACGATGTGACTGTTTGGAGATGCAGATCACTGAATGATGTGACAGTATTGGAGAGGGTGCAGATCACTGAACGATGTGACTGTTTGTAGATGCAGGTCACTGAACTATGTGACTGTTTGGAGAGGGTGAAGATCACTGAACGATGTGACTGTTTGGAGAGGGTGAGGATCACTGAACGATGTGACTGTTTGGAGATGCAGCTCACTGAATGATGTGACAGTATTGGAGAGGGTGCAGCTCACTGAATGATGTGACTGTTTGGAGAGGATGCAGGTCACTGAACATTGTGAATGTTTGGAGAGGGTGCAGATCACTGAACGTTGGGATTGTTTGGAGATGTAGGTCACTGAACGATGTGACTGTTTGGAGATGCAGGTCACTGGACGATGTGACTGTGTTGGAGATGCAGATCACTGAACGATGTGACTGTGCAAGAGAGGGTGCAGGTCACTGAACGATGTGACTGTGTTGGAGATGCAAGTCACTGAACGATGTGACTGTTTGGAGATGCAGATCACTGAATGATGTGACAGTATTGGAGTGGGTGCAGATCACTGAACGATGTGACTGTTTGTAGATGCAGGTCACTGAAAGATGTGACTGTTTGGAGATGCAGGTCACTGAACGATGTGACTGTTTGGAGAGGGTGCAGATCACTGAATGATGTGACTGTTTGGAGAGGATGCAAGTCACTGACCATTGTGAATGTTTGGAGAGGGTGCAGATCACTGAACGTTGGGATTGTTTGGAGATGTAGGTCACTGAACGATGTGACTGTTTGGAGATGCAGGTAACTGGACGATGTGACTGTGTTGGAGATGCAGATCACTGAACGATGTGACTGTGCAAGAGAGGGTGCAGGTCACTGAACGACGTGACTGTGTTGGAGATGCAGGTCACTGAAAGATGTGACTGTTTGGAGATGCAGATCACTGAACGATGTGACTGTTTGGAGAGGGTGAAGATCACTGATCGATGTGACTGTTTGGAGAGGGTGCAGGTCACTGAACGATGTGACTGATTGGAGAGGGTGAAGATCACTGATCGATGTGACTGTTTGGAGAGGGTGCAGATCACTGAACGATGTGACTGTTTGTAGAGGGTGAAGATCACTGATCGATGTGACTGTTTGGAGATGCAGGTCACTGAATGATGAGACAGTATTGGAGAGGATGCAGATCACTGAATGATGTGACTGTTTGGAGAGGGTGAAGATCACTGATCAATGTGACTGGAGATGCAGGTCATTGAATGATGTGACTGTTTGGAGATGCAGGTCATTGAACGATGTGACTGTTTGGAGAGGGTGCAGGTCACTGAACGATGTGACTGTTTGGAGAGGGTGAAGATCACTGAACAATGTGACTGGAGATGCAGGTCATTGAACGATGTGACTGTTTGGACAGGGTGAAGATTACTGAACAATGTGACTGGAGATGCAGGTCATTGATCGATGTGACTGTTTGGAGAGGATGCAGGTCCCTGAAGATTGTGACAGTGATGGAGAGGGTTCAGATCACTGAATGATGTGACTGTTTGGAGAGGATGCAGGTCACTGAACATTGTGAATGTTTGGAGAGGGTGCAGATCACTGAACGTTGGGATTGTTTGGAGATGTAGGTCACTGAACGATGTGACTGTTTGGAGATGCAGGTCACTGGACGATGTGACTGTGTTGGAGATGCAGATCACTGAACGATGTGACTGTGCAAGAGAGGGTGCAGGTCACTGAACGATGTGACTGTGTTGGAGATGCAAGTCACTGAACGATGTGACTGTTTGGAGATGCAGATCACTGAATGATGTGACAGTATTGGAGTGGGTGCAGATCACTGAACGATGTGACTGTTTGTAGATGCAGGTCACTGAAAGATGTGACTGTTTGGAGATGCAGGTCACTGAACGATGTGACTGTTTGGAGAGGTTGCAGATCACTGAATGATGTGACTGTTTGGAGATGCAGGTCACTGAACGATGTGACTGTTTGGAGATGCAGGTCACTGTCACTGAACGAAGTGAATGTTTGGAGAGGGTTCAGATCACTGAACAATGTGACTGGAGATGCAGGTCATTGAACGATGTGACTGTTTGGAGATGCAGGTCACTGAACGATGTGACTGTTTGGAGATGCAGGTCACTGGACGATGTGACTGTTTGGAGATGCAGGTTACTGAACGATGTGACTGTTTGGAGATGCAGGTCACTGTAACTTAACGATGTGACTGTTTGGATATGCAGGTCACTGTCACTGAACGATGTGACTGTTTGGAGAGGGTTCAGATCACTGAATGATGTGACTGTTTGGAGATGCAGATCACTGAACGACCAGACTGTGCTGCGAGGGTGCAGATCACTGAACGATGTGACTATTTGGAGAGGGTGAAGATCACTGAACGATGTGACTGTTTGGAGAGGGTGCAGGTCACTGAACATTGTGAATGTTTGGAGAGGGTGCAGATCACTGAACGATGTGACTGTTTGGAGAGGGTGCAGGTCACTGAACGATGTGACTGTTTGGAGATGCAGGTTACTGAACGATGTGACTGTTTGGAGATGCAGGTCACTGAATGATGTGACTGTTTGGAGATGCAGGTTACTGAACGATGGGATTGTTTGGAGATGTAGGTCACTGAACGATGTGACTGTTTGGAGATGCAGGTCACTGGACGATGTGACTGTGTTGGAGAGGGTGAAGATCTCTGAACAATGTGACTGTGTTGGAGATGCAGATCACTGAACGATGTGACTGTGCAAGAGAGGGTTCAGATCACTGATCGATGTGACTGTTTGGAGAGGGTGCAGGTCACTAAAGGTTGTGACAGTGATGGAGAGGGTTCAGATCACTGAACGATGTGACTGTTTGGAGATGCAGTTCACTGAACGATGTGACTGGAGATGCAGCTCACTGAACGATGGGACTGTTTGGAGAGGTTGCAGATCACTGAAGATTGTGACAGTGATGGAGAGGGTTCAGATCACTGAACGATGTGACTGTTTGGAGATGCAGGTCACTGAACGATGTGACTGGAGATGCAGCTCACTGAATGATGGGACTGTTTGGAGAGGTTGCAGATCACGGAACGATGTGACTGTTTGTAGATGGAGGTCACTGAACGATGTGACTGGAGATTCAGCTCACTGAATGATGTGACTGTTTGGAGAGGATGCAGGTCACTGAACATTGTGAATGTTTGGAGAGGGTGCAGATCACTGAACGATGGGATTGTTTGGAGATGTAGGTCACTGAACGATGTGACTGTTTGGAGATGCAGGTCACTGAACGATGTGACTGTTTGGAGAGGGTGAAGATCACTGATCGATGTGACTGTTTGGCGAGGGTGAAGATCACTGAATGATGTGACTGTTTGGAGAGGGTGAAGATCTCTGAACAATGTGACTGTGTTGGAGATGCAGATCACTGAACGATGTGACTGTGCTAGAGAGGGTTCAGATCACTGATCGATGTGACTGTTTGGAGAGGGTGCAGGTCACTGAACGATGTGACTGTTTGGAGAGGGTGCAGGTCAGTGAACAATGTGACTGGAGATGCAGGTCATTGAACGATGTGACTGTTTGGACAGGGTGAAGATCACTGAACAATGTGACTGGAGATGCAGGTCATTGATCGATGTGACTGTTTGGAGAGGATGCCGGTCACTGAAGATTGTGACAGTGATGGAGAGGGTTCAGATCACTGAATGATGTGACTGTTTGGAGATGCAGGTCACTGAACGATGTGACTGTTTGGAGATGCAGGTTACTGAACGATGTGACTGTTTGGAGAGGTTGCAGATCACTGAATGATGTGACTGTTTGGAGATGCAGGTCACTGTCACTGAACGATGTGACTGTTTGGAGAGGGTTCAGATCACTGAATGATGTGACTGTTTGGAGACGCAGATCACTCAACGACCAGACTGTGCTGCGAGGGTGCAGATCACTGAACGATGTGACTATTTGGAGAGGGTGAAGATCACTGAACGATGTGACTGTTTGGAGAGGGTGCAGGTCACTGAACGATGTGACTGTTTGGAGAGGGTGCAGGTCACTGAACGATGTGACTGTTTGGAGAGGGTGCAGGTCACTGAACGATGTGACTGTTTGGAGAGGGTGTAGGTCACTGAACGATGTGACTGTTTGGAGAGGGTGTAGGTCACTGAACGATGTGACTGTTTGGAGAGGGTGAAGATCACTGAATGATGTGACTGGAGATGCAGGTCATTGAACGATGTGACTGTTTGGAGATGCAGGTCACTGAACGATGTGACTGTTTGGAGATGCAGGTCACTGAACGATGTGACTGTTTTGGAGAGGGTGAAGATCACTGAACAATATGACTGGAGATGCAGGTCATTGAACGATGTGACTGTTTGGAGAGGATGCAGGTCACTGAAGATTGTGACAGTGATGGAGAGGGTTCAGATCACTGAACGATGTGACTGTTTGGAGATGCAGGTCACTGAACGATGTGACTGTTTGGAGAGGTTGCAGATCACTGAATGATGTGACTGTTTGGAGATGCAGGTCACTGAACGATGTGACTGTTTGGAGATGCAGGTCACTGTCACTGAACGAAGTGACTGTTTGGAGAGGGTTCAGATCACTGAATGATGTGACTGTTTGGAGATGCAGATCACTGAACGATGTGACTGTTTGGAGATGCAGATCACTGAATGATGTGACAGTATTGGAGAGGGTGCAGATCACTGAACGATGTGACTGTTTGTAGATGCAGGTCACTGAACTATGTGACTGTTTGGAGAGGGTGAAGTTCACTGAACGATGTGACTGTTTGGAGAGGGTGAAGATCACTGAACGATGTGACTGTTTGGAGATGCAGCTCACTGAATGATGTGACAGTATTGGAGAGGGTGCAGCTCACTGAATGATGTGACTGTTTGGAGAGGATGCAGGTCACTGAACATTGTGAATGTTTGGAGAGGGTGCAGATCACTGAACGTTGGGATTGTTTGGAGATGTAGGTCACTGAACGATGTGACTGTTTGGAGATGCAGGTCACTGGACGATGTGACTGTGTTGGAGATGCAGATCACTGAACGATGTGACTGTGCAAGAGAGGGTGCAGGTCACTGAACGATGTGACTGTGTTGGAGATGCAAGTCACTGAACGATGTGACTGTTTGGAGATGCAGATCACTGAATGATGTGACAGTATTGGAGTGGGTGCAGATCACTGAACGATGTGACTGTTTGTAGATGCAGGTCACTGAAAGATGTGACTGTTTGGAGATGCAGGTCACTGAACGATGTGACTGTTTGGAGAGGTTGCAGATCACTGAATGATGTGACTGTTTGGAGATGCAGGTCACTGAACGATGTGACTGTTTGGAGATGCAGGTCACTGTCACTGAACGAAGTGAATGTTTGGAGAGGGTTCAGATCACTGAACAATGTGACTGGAGATGCAGGTCATTGAACGATGTGACTGTTTGGAGATGCAGGTCACTGAACGATGTGACTGTTTGGAGATGCAGGTCACTGGACGATGTGACTGTTTGGAGATGCAGGTTACTGAACGATGTGACTGTTTGGAGATGCAGGTCACTGTAACTTAACGATGTGACTGTTTGGATATGCAGGTCACTGTCACTGAACGATGTGACTGTTTGGAGAGGGTTCAGATCACTGAATGATGTGACTGTTTGGAGATGCAGATCACTGAACGACCAGACTGTGCTGCGAGGGTGCAGATCACTGAACGATGTGACTATTTGGAGAGGGTGAAGATCACTGAACGATGTGACTGTTTGGAGAGGGTGCAGGTCACTGAACATTGTGAATGTTTGGAGAGGGTGCAGATCACTGAACGATGTGACTGTTTGGAGAGGGTGCAGGTCACTGAACGATGTGACTGTTTGGAGATGCAGGTTACTGAACGATGTGACTGTTTGGAGATGCAGGTCACTGAATGATGTGACTGTTTGGAGATGCAGGTTACTGAACGATGGGATTGTTTGGAGATGTAGGTCACTGAACGATGTGACTGTTTGGAGATGCAGGTCACTGGACGATGTGACTGTGTTGGAGAGGGTGAAGATCTCTGAACAATGTGACTGTGTTGGAGATGCAGATCACTGAACGATGTGACTGTGCAAGAGAGGGTTCAGATCACTGATCGATGTGACTGTTTGGAGAGGGTGCAGGTCACTAAAGGTTGTGACAGTGATGGAGAGGGTTCAGATCACTGAACGATGTGACTGTTTGGAGATGCAGTTCACTGAACGATGTGACTGGAGATGCAGCTCACTGAACGATGGGACTGTTTGGAGAGGTTGCAGATCACTGAAGATTGTGACAGTGATGGAGAGGGTTCAGATCACTGAACGATGTGACTGTTTGGAGATGCAGGTCACTGAACGATGTGACTGGAGATGCAGCTCACTGAATGATGGGACTGTTTGGAGAGGTTGCAGATCACTGAACGATGTGACTGTTTGTAGATGGAGGTCACTGAACGATGTGACTGGAGATTCAGCTCACTGAATGATGTGACTGTTTGGAGAGGATGCAGGTCACTGAACATTGTGAATGTTTGGAGAGGGTGCAGATCACTGAACGATGGGATTGTTTGGAGATGTAGGTCACTGAACGATGTGACTGTTTGGAGATGCAGGTCACTGAACGATGTGACTGTTTGGAGAGGGTGAAGATCACTGATCGATGTGACTGTTTGGCGAGGGTGAAGATCACTGAATGATGTGACTGTTTGGAGAGGGTGAAGATCTCTGAACAATGTGACTGTGTTGGAGATGCAGATCACTGAACGATGTGACTGTGCTAGAGAGGGTTCAGATCACTGATCGATGTGACTGTTTGGAGAGGGTGCAGGTCACTGAACGATGTGACTGTTTGGAGAGGGTGCAGGTCACTGAACAATGTGACTGGAGATGCAGGTCATTGAACGATGTGACTGTTTGGACAGGGTGAAGATCACTGAACAATGTGACTGGAGATGCAGGTCATTGATCGATGTGACTGTTTGGAGAGGATGCCGGTCACTGAAGATTGTGACAGTGATGGAGAGGGTTCAGATCACTGAATGATGTGACTGTTTGGAGATGCAGGTCATTGAACGATGTGACTGTTTGGAGATGCAGGTCACTGAACGATGTGACTGTTTGGAGATGCAGGTCACTGAACGATGTGACTGTTTTGGAGAGGGTGAAGATCACTGAACAATGTGACTGGAGATGCAGGTCATTGAACGATGTGACTGTTTGGAGAGGATGCAGGTCACTGAAGATTGTGACAGTGATGGAGAGGGTTCAGATCACTGAATGATGTGACTGTTTGGAGATGCAGGTCACTGAACGATGTGACTGTTTGGAGAGGTTGCAGATCACTGAATGATGTGACTGTTTGGAGATGCAGGTCACTGAACGATGTGACTGTTTGGAGATGCAGGTCACTGTCACTGAATGAAGTGACTGTTTGGAGAGGGTTCAGATCACTGAATGATGTGACTGTTTGGAGATGCAGATCACTGAACGATGTGACTGTTTGGAGATGCAGATCACTGAATGATGTGACAGTATTGGAGAGGGTGCAGATCACTGAACGATGTGACTGTTTGTAGATGCAGGTCACTGAACTATGTGACTGTTTGGAGAGGGTGAAGATCACTGAACGATGTGACTGTTTGGAGAGGGTGAGGATCACTGAACGATGTGACTGTTTGGAGATGCAGCTCACTGAATGATGTGACAGTATTGGAGAGGGTGCAGCTCACTGAATGATGTGACTGTTTGGAGAGGATGCAGGTCACTGAACATTGTGAATGTTTGGAGAGGGTGCAGATCACTGAACGTTGGGATTGTTTGGAGATGTAGGTCACTGAACGATGTGACTGTTTGGAGATGCAGGTCACTGGACGATGTGACTGTGTTGGAGATGCAGATCACTGAACGATGTGACTGTGCAAGAGAGGGTGCAGGTCACTGAACGATGTGACTGTGTTGGAGATGCAAGTCACTGAACGATGTGACTGTTTGGAGATGCAGATCACTGAATGATGTGACAGTATTGGAGTGGGTGCAGATCACTGAACGATGTGACTGTTTGTAGATGCAGGTCACTGAAAGATGTGACTGTTTGGAGATGCAGGTCACTGAACGATGTGACTGTTTGGAGAGGGTGCAGATCACTGAATGATGTGACTGTTTGGAGAGGATGCAAGTCACTGACCATTGTGAATGTTTGGAGAGGGTGCAGATCACTGAACGTTGGGATTGTTTGGAGATGTAGGTCACTGAACGATGTGACTGTTTGGAGATGCAGGTAACTGGACGATGTGACTGTGTTGGAGATGCAGATCACTGAACGATGTGACTGTGCAAGAGAGGGTGCAGGTCACTGAACGACGTGACTGTGTTGGAGATGCAGGTCACTGAAAGATGTGACTGTTTGGAGATGCAGATCACTGAACGATGTGACTGTTTGGAGAGGGTGAAGATCACTGATCGATGTGACTGTTTGGAGAGGGTGCAGGTCACTGAACGATGTGACTGATTGGAGAGGGTGAAGATCACTGATCGATGTGACTGTTTGGAGAGGGTGCAGATCACTGAACGATGTGACTGTTTGTAGAGGGTGAAGATCACTGATCGATGTGACTGTTTGGAGATGCAGGTCACTGAATGATGAGACAGTATTGGAGAGGATGCAGATCACTGAATGATGTGACTGTTTGGAGAGGGTGAAGATCACTGATCAATGTGACTGGAGATGCAGGTCATTGAATGATGTGACTGTTTGGAGATGCAGGTCATTGAACGATGTGACTGTTTGGAGAGGGTGCAGGTCACTGAACGATGTGACTGTTTGGAGAGGGTGAAGATCACTGAACAATGTGACTGGAGATGCAGGTCATTGAACGATGTGACTGTTTGGACAGGGTGAAGATTACTGAACAATGTGACTGGAGATGCAGGTCATTGATCGATGTGACTGTTTGGAGAGGATGCAGGTCCCTGAAGATTGTGACAGTGATGGAGAGGGTTCAGATCACTGAATGATGTGACTGTTTGGAGAGGATGCAGGTCACTGAACATTGTGAATGTTTGGAGAGGGTGCAGATCACTGAACGTTGGGATTGTTTGGAGATGTAGGTCACTGAACGATGTGACTGTTTGGAGATGCAGGTCACTGGACGATGTGACTGTGTTGGAGATGCAGATCACTGAACGATGTGACTGTGCAAGAGAGGGTGCAGGTCACTGAACGATGTGACTGTGTTGGAGATGCAAGTCACTGAACGATGTGACTGTTTGGAGATGCAGATCACTGAATGATGTGACAGTATTGGAGTGGGTGCAGATCACTGAACGATGTGACTGTTTGTAGATGCAGGTCACTGAAAGATGTGACTGTTTGGAGATGCAGGTCACTGAACGATGTGACTGTTTGGAGAGGTTGCAGATCACTGAATGATGTGACTGTTTGGAGATGCAGGTCACTGAACGATGTGACTGTTTGGAGATGCAGGTCACTGTCACTGAACGAAGTGAATGTTTGGAGAGGGTTCAGATCACTGAACAATGTGACTGGAGATGCAGGTCATTGAACGATGTGACTGTTTGGAGATGCAGGTCACTGAACGATGTGACTGTTTGGAGATGCAGGTCACTGGACGATGTGACTGTTTGGAGATGCAGGTTACTGAACGATGTGACTGTTTGGAGATGCAGGTCACTGTAACTTAACGATGTGACTGTTTGGATATGCAGGTCACTGTCACTGAACGATGTGACTGTTTGGAGAGGGTTCAGATCACTGAATGATGTGACTGTTTGGAGATGCAGATCACTGAACGACCAGACTGTGCTGCGAGGGTGCAGATCACTGAACGATGTGACTATTTGGAGAGGGTGAAGATCACTGAACGATGTGACTGTTTGGAGAGGGTGCAGGTCACTGAACATTGTGAATGTTTGGAGAGGGTGCAGATCACTGAACGATGTGACTGTTTGGAGAGGGTGCAGGTCACTGAACGATGTGACTGTTTGGAGATGCAGGTTACTGAACGATGTGACTGTTTGGAGATGCAGGTCACTGAATGATGTGACTGTTTGGAGATGCAGGTTACTGAACGATGGGATTGTTTGGAGATGTAGGTCACTGAACGATGTGACTGTTTGGAGATGCAGGTCACTGGACGATGTGACTGTGTTGGAGAGGGTGAAGATCTCTGAACAATGTGACTGTGTTGGAGATGCAGATCACTGAACGATGTGACTGTGCAAGAGAGGGTTCAGATCACTGATCGATGTGACTGTTTGGAGAGGGTGCAGGTCACTAAAGGTTGTGACAGTGATGGAGAGGGTTCAGATCACTGAACGATGTGACTGTTTGGAGATGCAGTTCACTGAACGATGTGACTGGAGATGCAGCTCACTGAACGATGGGACTGTTTGGAGAGGTTGCAGATCACTGAAGATTGTGACAGTGATGGAGAGGGTTCAGATCACTGAACGATGTGACTGTTTGGAGATGCAGGTCACTGAACGATGTGACTGGAGATGCAGCTCACTGAATGATGGGACTGTTTGGAGAGGTTGCAAGTCACTGACCATTGTGAATGTTTGGAGAGGGTGCAGATCACTGAACGTTGGGATTGTTTGGAGATGTAGGTCACTGAACGATGTGACTGTTTGGAGATGCAGGTAACTGGACGATGTGACTGTGTTGGAGATGCAGATCACTGAACGATGTGACTGTGCAAGAGAGGGTGCAGGTCACTGAACGACGTGACTGTGTTGGAGATGCAGGTCACTGAAAGATGTGACTGTTTGGAGATGCAGATCACTGAACGATGTGACTGTTTGGAGAGGGTGAAGATCACTGATCGATGTGACTGTTTGGAGAGGGTGCAGGTCACTGAACGATGTGACTGATTGGAGAGGGTGAAGATCACTGATCGATGTGACTGTTTGGAGAGGGTGCAGATCACTGAACGATGTGACTGTTTGTAGAGGGTGAAGATCACTGATCGATGTGACTGTTTGGAGATGCAGGTCACTGAATGATGAGACAGTATTGGAGAGGATGCAGATCACTGAATGATGTGACTGTTTGGAGAGGGTGAAGATCACTGATCAATGTGACTGGAGATGCAGGTCATTGAATGATGTGACTGTTTGGAGATGCAGGTCATTGAACGATGTGACTGTTTGGAGAGGGTGCAGGTCACTGAACGATGTGACTGTTTGGAGAGGGTGAAGATCACTGAACAATGTGACTGGAGATGCAGGTCATTGAACGATGTGACTGTTTGGACAGGGTGAAGATTACTGAACAATGTGACTGGAGATGCAGGTCATTGATCGATGTGACTGTTTGGAGAGGATGCAGGTCCCTGAAGATTGTGACAGTGATGGAGAGGGTTCAGATCACTGAATGATGTGACTGTTTGGAGAGGATGCAGGTCACTGAACATTGTGAATGTTTGGAGAGGGTGCAGATCACTGAACGTTGGGATTGTTTGGAGATGTAGGTCACTGAACGATGTGACTGTTTGGAGATGCAGGTCACTGGACGATGTGACTGTGTTGGAGATGCAGATCACTGAACGATGTGACTGTGCAAGAGAGGGTGCAGGTCACTGAACGATGTGACTGTGTTGGAGATGCAAGTCACTGAACGATGTGACTGTTTGGAGATGCAGATCACTGAATGATGTGACAGTATTGGAGTGGGTGCAGATCACTGAACGATGTGACTGTTTGTAGATGCAGGTCACTGAAAGATGTGACTGTTTGGAGATGCAGGTCACTGAACGATGTGACTGTTTGGAGAGGTTGCAGATCACTGAATGATGTGACTGTTTGGAGATGCAGGTCACTGAACGATGTGACTGTTTGGAGATGCAGGTCACTGTCACTGAACGAAGTGAATGTTTGGAGAGGGTTCAGATCACTGAACAATGTGACTGGAGATGCAGGTCATTGAACGATGTGACTGTTTGGAGATGCAGGTCACTGAACGATGTGACTGTTTGGAGATGCAGGTCACTGGACGATGTGACTGTTTGGAGATGCAGGTTACTGAACGATGTGACTGTTTGGAGATGCAGGTCACTGTAACTTAACGATGTGACTGTTTGGATATGCAGGTCACTGTCACTGAACGATGTGACTGTTTGGAGAGGGTTCAGATCACTGAATGATGTGACTGTTTGGAGATGCAGATCACTGAACGACCAGACTGTGCTGCGAGGGTGCAGATCACTGAACGATGTGACTATTTGGAGAGGGTGAAGATCACTGAACGATGTGACTGTTTGGAGAGGGTGCAGGTCACTGAACATTGTGAATGTTTGGAGAGGGTGCAGATCACTGAACGATGTGACTGTTTGGAGAGGGTGCAGGTCACTGAACGATGTGACTGTTTGGAGATGCAGGTTACTGAACGATGTGACTGTTTGGAGATGCAGGTCACTGAATGATGTGACTGTTTGGAGATGCAGGTTACTGAACGATGGGATTGTTTGGAGATGTAGGTCACTGAACGATGTGACTGTTTGGAGATGCAGGTCACTGGACGATGTGACTGTGTTGGAGAGGGTGAAGATCTCTGAACAATGTGACTGTGTTGGAGATGCAGATCACTGAACGATGTGACTGTGCAAGAGAGGGTTCAGATCACTGATCGATGTGACTGTTTGGAGAGGGTGCAGGTCACTAAAGGTTGTGACAGTGATGGAGAGGGTTCAGATCACTGAACGATGTGACTGTTTGGAGATGCAGTTCACTGAACGATGTGACTGGAGATGCAGCTCACTGAACGATGGGACTGTTTGGAGAGGTTGCAGATCACTGAAGATTGTGACAGTGATGGAGAGGGTTCAGATCACTGAACGATGTGACTGTTTGGAGATGCAGGTCACTGAACGATGTGACTGGAGATGCAGCTCACTGAATGATGGGACTGTTTGGAGAGGTTGCAGATCACGGAACGATGTGACTGTTTGTAGATGGAGGTCACTGAACGATGTGACTGGAGATTCAGCTCACTGAATGATGTGACTGTTTGGAGAGGATGCAGGTCACTGAACATTGTGAATGTTTGGAGAGGGTGCAGATCACTGAACGATGGGATTGTTTGGAGATGTAGGTCACTGAACGATGTGACTGTTTGGAGATGCAGGTCACTGAACGATGTGACTGTTTGGAGAGGGTGAAGATCACTGATCGATGTGACTGTTTGGCGAGGGTGAAGATCACTGAATGATGTGACTGTTTGGAGAGGGTGAAGATCTCTGAACAATGTGACTGTGTTGGAGATGCAGATCACTGAACGATGTGACTGTGCTAGAGAGGGTTCAGATCACTGATCGATGTGACTGTTTGGAGAGGGTGCAGGTCACTGAACGATGTGACTGTTTGGAGAGGGTGCAGGTCACTGAACAATGTGACTGGAGATGCAGGTCATTGAACGATGTGACTGTTTGGACAGGGTGAAGATCACTGAACAATGTGACTGGAGATGCAGGTCATTGATCGATGTGACTGTTTGGAGAGGATGCCGGTCACTGAAGATTGTGACAGTGATGGAGAGGGTTCAGATCACTGAATGATGTGACTGTTTGGAGATGCAGGTCATTGAACGATGTGACTGTTTGGAGATGCAGGTCACTGAACGATGTGACTGTTTGGAGATGCAGGTCACTGAACGATGTGACTGTTTTGGAGAGGGTGAAGATCACTGAACAATGTGACTGGAGATGCAGGTCATTGAACGATGTGACTGTTTGGAGAGGATGCAGGTCACTGAAGATTGTGACAGTGATGGAGAGGGTTCAGATCACTGAATGATGTGATTGTTTGGAGATGCAGGTCACTGAACGATGTGACTGTTTGGAGAGGTTGCAGATCACTGAATGATGTGACTGTTTGGAGATGCAGGTCACTGAACGATGTGACTGTTTGGAGATGCAGGTCACTGTCACTGAACGAAGTGACTGTTTGGAGAGGGTGCAGATCACTGAATGATGTGACTGTTTGGAGATGCAGATCACTGAACGATGTGACTGTTTGGAGATGCAGATCACTGAATGATGTGACAGTATTGGAGAGGGTGCAGATCACTGAACGATGTGACTGTTTGTAGATGCAGGTCACTGAACTATGTGACTGTTTGGAGAGGGTGAAGATCACTGAACGATGTGACTGTTTGGAGAGGGTGAGGATCACTGAACGATGTGACTGTTTGGAGATGCAGCTCACTGAATGATGTGACAGTATTGGAGAGGGTGCAGCTCACTGAATGATGTGACTGTTTGGAGAGGATGCAGGTCACTGAACATTGTGAATGTTTGGAGAGGGTGCAGATCACTGAACGTTGGGATTGTTTGGAGATGTAGGTCACTGAACGATGTGACTGTTTGGAGATGCAGGTCACTGGACGATGTGACTGTGTTGGAGATGCAGATCACTGAACGATGTGACTGTGCAAGAGAGGGTGCAGGTCACTGAACGATGTGACTGTGTTGGAGATGCAAGTCACTGAACGATGTGACTGTTTGGAGATGCAGATCACTGAATGATGTGACAGTATTGGAGTGGGTGCAGATCACTGAACGATGTGACTGTTTGTAGATGCAGGTCACTGAAAGATGTGACTGTTTGGAGATGCAGGTCACTGAACGATGTGACTGTTTGGAGAGGGTGCAGATCACTGAATGATGTGACTGTTTGGAGAGGATGCAAGTCACTGACCACTGTGAATGTTTGGAGAGGGTGCAGATCACTGAACGTTGGGATTGTTTGGAGATGTAGGTCACTGAACGATGTGACTATTTGGAGATGCAGGTCACTGGACGATGTGACTGTGTTGGAGATGCAGATCACTGAACGATGTGACTGTGCAAGAGAGGGTGCAGGTCACTGAACGACGTGACTGTGTTGGAGATGCAGGTCACTGAAAGATGTGACTGTTTGGAGATGCAGATCACTGAACGATGTGACTGTTTGGAGAGGGTGAAGATCACTGATCGATGTGACTGTTTGGAGAGGGTGCAGGTCACTGAACGATGTGACTGATTGGAGAGGGTGAAGATCACTGATCGATGTGACTGTTTGGAGAGGGTGCAGATCACTGAACGATGTGACTGTTTGTAGAGGGTGAAGATCACTGATCGATGTGACTGTTTGGAGATGCAGGTCACTGAATGATGAGACAGTATTGGAGAGGATGCAGATCACTGAATGATGTGACTGTTTGGAGAGGGTGAAGATCACTGATCAATGTGACTGGAGATGCAGGTCATTGAATGATGTGACTGTTTGGAGATGCAGGTCATTGAACGATGTGACTGTTTGGAGAGGGTGCAGGTCACTGAACGATGTGACTGTTTGGAGAGGGTGAAGATCACTGAACAATGTGACTGGAGATGCAGGTCATTGAACGATGTGACTGTTTGGACAGGGTGAAGATTACTGAACAATGTGACTGGAGATGCAGGTCATTGATCGATGTGACTGTTTGGAGAGGATGCAGGTCCCTGAAGATTGTGACAGTGATGGAGAGGGTTCAGATCACTGAATGATGTGACTGTTTGGAGATGCAGGTCACTGAACGATGTGACTGTTTGGAGAGGTTGCAGATCACTGAATGATGTGACTGTTTGGAGATGCAGGTCACTGTCACTGAACGATGTGACTGTTTGGAGAGGGTTCAGATCACTGAATGATGTGACTGTTTGGAGATGCAGATCAATCAACGACCAGACTGTGCTGCGAGGGTGCAGATCACTGAACGATGTGACTATTTGGAGAGGGTGAAGATCACTGAACGATGTGACTGTTTGGAGAGGGTGCAGGTCACTGAACATTGTGAATGTTTGGAGAGGGTGCAGATCACTGAAAGATGTGACAGTTTGGAGATGCAGGTTACAGAATGATGTGACTGTTTGGAGATGCAGGTTACTGAACGATGGGATTGTTTGGAAATGTAGGTCACTGAACGATGTGACTGTTTGGAGATGCAGGTCACTGGACGATGTGACTGTGTTGGAGAGGGTGAAGATCTCTGAACAATGTGACTTTGTTGGAGATGCAGATCACTGAACGATGTGACTGTGGAAGAGAGGGTTCAGATCACTGATCGATGCGACTGTTTGGAGAGGCTGCAGGTCACTGAAGATTGTGACAGTGATGGAGAGGGTTCAGATCACTGAACGATGTGACTGTTTGGAGATGCAGGTCACTGAACGATGTGACTGGAGATGCAGCTCACTGAATGATGGGAGTGTTTGGAGAGGTTGCAGATCACTGAAGATTGTGACAGTGATGGAGGGGGTTCAGATCACTGAACGATGTGACTGTTTGGAGATGCAGGTTACAGAATGATGTGACTGTTTGGAGATGCAGGTTACTGAACGATGGGATTGTTTGGAGATGTAGGTCACTGAACGATGTGACTGTTTGGAGATGCAGGTCACTGGACGATGTGACTGTGTTGGAGAGGGTGAAGATCTCTGAACAATGTGACTGTGTTGTAGATGCAGATCACTGAACGATGTGACTGTGGAAGAGAGGGTTCAGATCACTGATCGATGCGACTGTTTGGAGAGGCTGCAGGTCACTGAAGATTGTGACAGTGATGGAGAGGGTTCAGATCACTGAACGATGTGACTGTTTGGAGATGCAGGTCACTGAACGATGTGACTGGAGATGCAGCTCACTGAATGATGGGAGTGTTTGGAGAGGTTGCAGATCACTGAAGATTGTGACAGTGATGGAGAGGGTTCAGATCACTGAACGATGTGACTGTTTGGAGATGCAGGTCACTGAACGATGTGACTGGAGATGCAGCTCACTGAACGATGGGACTGTTAGGAGAGGTTGCAGATCACTGAACGATGTGACTGTTTGTAGATGCAGATCACTGAACGATGTGACTGTTTGTAGATGCAGGTCACTGAATGATGTGACTGTTTGGAGATGCAGGTCACTGAGTGATGTGTTAGGATTGGAGAGGATGCAGATCACTGAATGATGTGACTGTTTGGAGAGGGTGATGATCACTGAACAATGTGACTGGAGATGCAGGTCATTGAACGATGTGACTGTTTGGAGATGCAGGTCACTGAACGATGTGACTGTTTGGAGAGGGTGAAGATCACTGAACAATGTGACTGGAGATGCAGGTCATTGAACGATGTGACTGTTTGGAGAGGGTGAAGATCACTGAACAATGTGACTGGAGATGCAGGTCATTGATCGATGTGACTGTTTGGAGAGGATGCAGGTCACTGAAGATTGTGACAGTGATGGAGAGGGTTCAGATCACTGAATGATGTGACTGTTTGGAGATGCAGGTCACTGAACGAAGTGACTGTTTGGAGAGGTTGCAGATCACTGAATGATGTGACTGTTTGGAGATGCAGGTCACTGTAACTTAACGATGTGACTGTTTGGATATGCAGGTCACTGTCACTGAACGATGTGACTGTTTGGAGAGGGTTCAGATCACTGAATGATGTGACTGTTTGGAGATGCAGATCACTGAACGACCAGACTGTGCTGCTAGGGTGCAGATCACTGAACGATGTGACTATTTGGAGAGGGTGAAGATCACTGAACGATGTGACTGTTTGGAGAGGGTGCAGGTCACTGAACATTGTGAATGTTTGGAGAGGGTGCAGATCACTGAACGATGTGACTGTTTGGAGAGGGTGCAGGTCACTGAACGATGTGACTGTTTGGAGATGCAGGTTACTGAACGATGTGACTGTTTGGAGATGCAGGTCACTGAATGATGTGACTATTTGGAGATGCAGGTTACTGAACGATGGGATTGTTTGGAGATGTAGGTCACTGAACGATGTGACTGTTTGGAGATGCAGGTCACTGGACGATGTGACTGTGTTGGAGAGGGTGAAGATCTCTGAACAATGTGACTGTGTTGGAGATGCAGATCACTGAACGATGTGACTGTGCAAGAGAGGGTTCAGATCACTGATCGATGTGACTGTTTGGAGAGGGTGCAGGTCACTGAAGATTGTGACAGTGATGGAGAGGGTTCAGATCACTGAACGATGTGACTGTTTGGAGATGCAGTTCACTGAACGATGTGACTGGAGATGCAGCTCACTGAACGATGGGACTGTTTGGAGAGGTTGCAGATCACTGAAGATTGTGACAGTGATGGAGAGGGTTCAGATCACTGAACGATGTGACTGTTTGGAGATGCAGGTCACTGAACGATGTGACTGGAGATGCAGCTCACTGAATGATGGGACTGTTTGGAGAGGTTGCAGATCACTGAACGATGTGACTGTTTGTAGATGGTGGTCACTGAACGATGTGACTGGAGATTCAGCTCACTGAATGATGTGACTGTTTGGAGAGGATGCAGGTCACTGAACATTGTGAATGTTTGGAGAGGGTGCAGATCACTGAACGATGGGATTGTTTGGAGATGTAGGTCACTGAACGATGTGACTGTTTGGAGATGCAGGTCACTGAACGATGTGACTGTTTGGCGAGGGTGAAGATCACTGAATGATGTGACTGTTTGGAGAGGGTGCAGATCACTGAACGATGTGACTGTTTGGAGATGCAGGTCACTGGACGATGTGACTGTGTTGGAGATGCAGGTCACTGAACGATGTGACTGTGTTGGAGAGGGTGAAGATCTCTGAACAATGTGACTCTGTTGGAGATGCAGATCACTGAACGATGTGACTGTGCAAGAGAGGGTTCAGATCACTGAACGATGTGACTGTGCAAGAGAGGGTTCAGATCACTGATCGATGTGACTGTTTGGAGAGGCTGCAGGTCACTGAAGATTGTGACAGTGATGGAGAGGGTTCAGATCACTGAACGATGTGACTGTTTGGAGATGCAGGTCACTGAACGATGTGACTGGAGATGCAGCTCACTGAATGATGGGAGTGTTTGGAGAGGTTGCAGATCACTGAAGATTGTGACAGTGATGGAGAGGGTTCAGATCACTGAACGATGTGACTGTTTGGAGATGCAGGTCACTGAACGATGTGACTGGAGATGCAGCTCACTGAACGATGGGACTGTTTGGAGAGGTTGCAGATCACTGAACGATGTGACTGTTTGTAGATGCAGATCACTGAACGATGTGACTGTTTGTAGATGCAGGTCACTGAATGATGTGACTGTTTGGAGATGCAGGTCACTGAGTGATGTGTTAGGATTGGAGAGGATGCAGATCACTGAATGATGTGACTGTTTGGAGAGGGTGAAGATCACTGAACAATGTGACTGGAGATGCAGGTCATTGAACGATGTGACTGTTTGGAGATGCAGGTCACTGAACGATGTGACTGTTTGGAGAGGGTGAAGATCACTGAACAATGTGACTGGAGATGCAGGTCATTGAACGATGTGACTGTTTGGAGAGGGTGAAGATCACTGAACAATGTGACTGGAGATGCAGGTCATTGATCGATGTGACTGTTTGGAGAGGATGCAGGTCACTGAAGATTGTGACAGTGATGGAGAGGGTTCAGATCACTGAATGATGTGACTGTTTGGAGATGCAGGTCACTGAACGAAGTGACTGTTTGGAGAGGTTGCAGATCACTGAATGATGTGACTGTTTGGAGATGCAGGTCACTGGACGATGTGACTGTGTTGGAGAGGGTGAAGATCTCTGAACAATGTGACTGTGTTGGAGATGCAGATCACTGATCGATGTGACTGTTTGGAGAGGCTGCAGATCACTGAAGATTGTGACAGTGATGGAGAGGGTTCAGATCACTGAACGATGTGACTGTTTGGTGATGCAGGTCACTGAACGATGTGACTGGAGATGCAGCTCACTGAATGATGGGAGTGTTTGGAGAGGTTGCAGATCACTGAAGATTGTGACAGTGATGGAGAGTGTTCAGATCACTGAACGATGTGACTGTTTGGAGATGCAGGTCACTGAACGATGTGACTGGAGATGCAGCTCACTGAACGATGGGACTGTTTGGAGAGGTTGCAGATCACTGAACGATGTGACTGTTTGTAGATGCAGATCACTGAACGATGTGACTGTTTGTAGATGCAGGTCACTGAATGATGTGACTGTTTGGAGATGCAGGTCACTGAGTGATGTGTTAGGATTGGAGAGGATGCAGATCACTGAATGATGTGACTGTTTGGAGAGGGTGAAGATCACTGAACAATGTGACTGGAGATGCAGGTCATTGAACGATGTGACTGTTTGGAGATGCAGGTCACTGAACGATGTGACTGTTTGGAGAGGGTGAAGATCACTGAACAATGTGACTGGAGATGCAGGTCATTGAACGATGTGACTGTTTGGAGAGGGTGAAGATCACTGAACAATGTGACTGGAGATGCAGGTCATTGATCGATGTGACTGTTTGGAGAGGATGCAGGTCACTGAAGATTGTGACAGTGATGGAGAGGGTTCAGATCACTGAATGATGTGACTGTTTGGAGATGCAGGTCACTGAACGAAGTGACTGTTTGGAGAGGTTGCAGATCACTGAATGATGTGACTGTTTGGAGATGCAGGTCACTGTAACTTAACGATGTGACTGTTTGGATATGCAGGTCACTGTCACTGAACGATGTGACTGTTTGGAGAGGGTTCAGATCACTGAATGATGTGACTGTTTGGAGATGCAGATCACTGAACGACCAGACTGTGCTGCTAGGGTGCAGATCACTGAACGATGTGACTATTTGGAGAGGGTGAAGATCACTGAACGATGTGACTGTTTGGAGAGGGTGCAGGTCACTGAACATTGTGAATGTTTGGAGAGGGTGCAGATCACTGAACGATGTGACTGTTTGGAGAGGGTGCAGGTCACTGAACGATGTGACTGTTTGGAGATGCAGGTTACTGAACGATGTGACTGTTTGGAGATGCAGGTCACTGAATGATGTGACTATTTGGAGATGCAGGTTACTGAACGATGGGATTGTTTGGAGATGTAGGTCACTGAACGATGTGACTGTTTGGAGATGCAGGTCACTGGACGATGTGACTGTGTTGGAGAGGGTGAAGATCTCTGAACAATGTGACTGTGTTGGAGATGCAGATCACTGAACGATGTGACTGTGCAAGAGAGGGTTCAGATCACTGATCGATGTGACTGTTTGGAGAGGGTGCAGGTCACTGAAGATTGTGACAGTGATGGAGAGGGTTCAGATCACTGAACGATGTGACTGTTTGGAGATGCAGTTCACTGAACGATGTGACTGGAGATGCAGCTCACTGAACGATGGGACTGTTTGGAGAGGTTGCAGATCACTGAAGATTGTGACAGTGATGGAGAGGGTTCAGATCACTGAACGATGTGACTGTTTGGAGATGCAGGTCACTGAACGATGTGACTGGAGATGCAGCTCACTGAATGATGGGACTGTTTGGAGAGGTTGCAGATCACTGAACGATGTGACTGTTTGTAGATGGAGGTCACTGAACGATGTGACTGGAGATTCAGCTCACTGAATGATGTGACTGTTTGGAGAGGATGCAGGTCACTGAACATTGTGAATGTTTGGAGAGGGTGCAGATCACTGAACGATGGGATTGTTTGGAGATGTAGGTCACTGAACGATGTGACTGTTTGGAGATGCAGGTCACTGAACGATGTGACTGTTTGGCGAGGGTGAAGATCACTGAATGATGTGACTGTTTGTAGAGGGTGCAGATCACTGAACGATGTGACTGTTTGGAGATGCAGGTCACTGGACGATGTGACTGTGTTGGAGATGCAGGTCACTGAACGATGTGACTGTGTTGGAGAGGGTGAAGATCTCTGAACAATGTGACTGTGTTGGAGATGCAGATCACTGAACGATGTGACTGTGCAAGAGAGGGTTCAGATCACTGATCGATGTGACTGTTTGGAGAGGCTGCAGGTCACTGAAGATTGTGACAGTGATGGAGAGGGTTCAGATCACTGAACGATATGACTGTTTGGAGATGCAGGTCACTGAACGATGTGACTGGAGATGCAGCTCACTGAATGATGGGAGTGTTTGGAGAGGTTGCAGATCACTGAAGATTGTGACAGTGATGGAGAGTGTTCAGATCACTGAACGATGTGACTGTTTGGAGATGCAGGTCACTGAACGATGTGACTGGAGATGCAGCTCACTGAACGATGGGACTGTTTGGAGAGGTTGCAGATCACTGAACGATGTGACTGTTTGTAGATGCAGATCACTGAACGATGTGACTGTTTGTAGATGCAGGTCACTGAATGATGTGACTGTTTGGAGATGCAGGTCACTGAGTGATGTGTTAGGATTGGAGAGGATGCAGATCACTGAATGATGTGACTGTTTGGAGAGGGTGAAGATCACTGAACAATGTGACTGGAGATGCAGGTCATTGAACGATGTGACTGTTTGGAGATGCAGGTCACTGAACGATGGGATTGTTTGGAGATGTAGGTCACTGAACGATGTGACTGTTTGGAGATGCAGGTCACTGGACGATGTGACTGTGTTGGAGAGGGTGAAGATCTCTGAACAATGTGACTGTGTTGGAGATGCAGATCACTGAACGATGTGACTGTGCAAGAGAGGGTTCAGATCACTGATCGATGTGACTGTTTGGAGAGGGTGCAGGTCACTGAAGATTGTGACAGTGATGGAGAGGGTTCAGATCACTGAACGATGTGACTGTTTGGAGATGCAGTTCACTGAACGATGTGACTGGAGATGCAGCTCACTGAACGATGGGACTGTTTGGAGAGGTTGCAGATCACTGAAGATTGTGACAGTGATGGAGAGGGTTCAGATCACTGAACGATGTGACTGTTTGGAGATGCAGGTCACTGAACGATGTGACTGGAGATGCAGCTCACTGAATGATGGGACTGTTTGGAGAGGTTGCAGATCACTGAACGATGTGACTGTTTGTAGATGGAGGTCACTGAACGATGTGACTGGAGATTCAGCTCACTGAATGATGTGACTGTTTGGAGAGGATGCAGGTCACTGAACATTGTGAATGTTTGGAGAGGGTGCAGATCACTGAACGATGGGATTGTTTGGAGATGTAGGTCACTGAACGATGTGACTGTTTGGAGATGCAGGTCACTGAACGATGTGACTGTTTGGCGAGGGTGAAGATCACTGAATGATGTGACTGTTTGTAGAGGGTGCAGATCACTGAACGATGTGACTGTTTGGAGATGCAGGTCACTGGACGATGTGACTGTGTTGGAGATGCAGGTCACTGAACGATGTGACTGTGTTGGAGAGGGTGAAGATCTCTGAACAATGTGACTGTGTTGGAGATGCAGATCACTGAACGATGTGACTGTGCAAGAGAGGGTTCAGATCACTGATCGATGTGACTGTTTGGAGAGGCTGCAGGTCACTGAAGATTGTGACAGTGATGGAGAGGGTTCAGATCACTGAACGATATGACTGTTTGGAGATGCAGGTCACTGAACGATGTGACTGGAGATGCAGCTCACTGAATGATGGGAGTGTTTGGAGAGGTTGCAGATCACTGAAGATTGTGACAGTGATGGAGAGTGTTCAGATCACTGAACGATGTGACTGTTTGGAGATGCAGGTCACTGAACGATGTGACTGGAGATGCAGCTCACTGAACGATGGGACTGTTTGGAGAGGTTGCAGATCACTGAACGATGTGACTGTTTGTAGATGCAGATCACTGAACGATGTGACTGTTTGTAGATGCAGGTCACTGAATGATGTGACTGTTTGGAGATGCAGGTCACTGAGTGATGTGTTAGGATTGGAGAGGATGCAGATCACTGAATGATGTGACTGTTTGGAGAGGGTGAAGATCACTGAACAATGTGACTGGAGATGCAGGTCATTGAACGATGTGACTGTTTGGAGATGCAGGTCACTGAACGATGTGACTGTTTGGAGAGGGTGAAGATCACTGAACAATGTGACTGGAGATGCAGGTCATTGAACGATGTGACTGTTTGGAGAGGGTGAAGATCACTGAACAATGTGACTGGAGATGTAGGTCATTGATCGATGTGACTGTTTGGAGAGGATGCAGGTCACTGAAGATTGTGACAGTGATGGAGAGGGTTCAGATCACTGAATGATGTGACTGTTTGGAGATGCAGGTCACTGAACGAAGTGACTGTTTGGAGAGGTTGCAGATCACTGAATGATGTGACTGTTTGGAGATGCAGGTCACTGTAACTTAACGATGTGACTGTTTGGATATGCAGGTCACTGTCACTGAACGATGTGACTGTTTGGAGAGGGTTCAGATCACTGAATGATGTGACTGTTTGGAGATGCAGATCACTGAACGACCAGACTGTGCTGCTAGGGTGCAGATCACTGAACGATGTGACTATTTGGAGAGGGTGAAGATCACTGAACGATGTGACTGTTTGGAGAGGGTGCAGGTCACTGAACATTGTGAATGTTTGGAGAGGGTGCAGATCACTGAACGATGTGACTGTTTGGAGAGGGTGCAGGTCACTGAACGATGTGACTGTTTGGAGATGCAGGTTACTGAACGATGTGACTGTTTGGAGATGCAGGTCACTGAATGATGTGACTATTTGGAGATGCAGGTTACTGAACGATGGGATTGTTTGGAGATGTAGGTCACTGAACGATGTGACTGTTTGGAGATGCAGGTCACTGGACGATGTGACTGTGTTGGAGAGGGTGAAGATCTCTGAACAATGTGACTGTGTTGGAGATGCAGATCACTGAACGATGTGACTGTGCAAGAGAGGGTTCAGATCACTGATCGATGTGACTGTTTGGAGAGGGTGCAGGTCACTGAAGATTGTGACAGTGATGGAGAGGGTTCAGATCACTGAACGATGTGACTGTTTGGAGATGCAGTTCACTGAACGATGTGACTGGAGATGCAGCTCACTGAACGATGGGACTGTTTGGAGAGGTTGCAGATCACTGAAGATTGTGACAGTGATGGAGAGGGTTCAGATCACTGAACGATGTGACTGTTTGGAGATGCAGGTCACTGAACGATGTGACTGGAGATGCAGCTCACTGAATGATGGGACTGTTTGGAGAGGTTGCAGATCACTGAACGATGTGACTGTTTGTAGATGGAGGTCACTGAACGATGTGACTGGAGATTCAGCTCACTGAATGATGTGACTGTTTGGAGAGGATGCAGGTCACTGAACATTGTGAATGTTTGGAGAGGGTGCAGATCACTGAACGATGGGATTGTTTGGAGATGTAGGTCACTGAACGATGTGACTGTTTGGAGATGCAGGTCACTGAACGATGTGACTGTTTGGCGAGGGTGAAGATCACTGAATGATGTGACTGTTTGGAGAGGGTGCAGATCACTGAACGATGTGACTGTTTGGAGATGCAGGTCACTGGACGATGTGACTGTGTTGGAGATGCAGGTCACTGAACGATGTGACTGTGTTGGAGAGGGTGAAGATCTCTGAACAATGTGACTGTGTTGGAGATGCAGATCACTGAACGATGTGACTGTGCAAGAGAGGGTTCAGATCACTGATCGATGTGACTGTTTGGAGAGGCTGCAGGTCACTGAAGATTGTGACAGTGATGGAGAGGGTTCAGATCACTGAACGATGTGACTGTTTGGAGATGCAGGTCACTGAACGATGTGACTGGAGATGCAGCTCACTGAATGATGGGAGTGTTTGGAGAGGTTGCAGATCACTGAAGATTGTGACAGTGATGGAGAGGGTTCAGATCACTGAACGATGTGACTGTTTGGAGATGCAGGTCACTGAACGATGTGACTGGAGATGCAGCTCACTGAACGATGGGACTGTTTGGAGAGGTTGCAGATCACTGAACGATGTGACTGTTTGTAGATGCAGATCACTGAACGATGTGACTGTTTGTAGATGCAGATCACTGAATGATGTGACTGTTTGGAGATGCAGGTCACTGAATGATGTGACTGGAGATGCAGCTCACTGAATGATGTGACTGTTTGGAGAGGATGCAGGTGACTGAACATTGTGAATGTTTGGAGAGGGTGCAGATCACTGAACGATGGGATTGTTTGGAGATGTAGGTCACTGAACGATGTGATTGTTTGGAGATCCAGGTCACTGAACGATGTGACTGGTGGGAGAGGGTGAAGATCACTGATCGATGTGACTGTTTGGAGAGGGTGAAGATCACTGAATGATGTGACTGTTTGGAGAGGGTGAAGATCACTGAACGATGTGACTGTGCAAGAGAGGGTGCAGATCACTGAACGATGGGACTGGTTGGAGATGCAGATCACTGAACGATGTGACTGTTTGTAGATGGAGGTCACTGAACGATGTGACTGGAGATGCAGCTCACTGAATGATGTGACTGTTTGGAGAGGATGCAGGTCACTGAACATTGTGAATGTTTGGAGAGGGTGCAGATCACTGAACGATGGGATTGTTTGGAGATGTAGGTCACTGAACGATGTGACTGTTTGGAGATGCAGGTCACTGGACGATGTGACTGTGTTGGAGATGCAGATCACTGAACGATGTGACTGTGCAAGAGAGGGTGCAGGTCACTGAACGATGTGACTGTGTTGGAGATGCAGGTCACTGAACGATGTGACTGTTTGGAGATGCAGATCACTGAACGATGTGACTGTTTGGAGAGGGTGAAGATCACTGATCGATGTGACTGTTTGGAGAGGGTGCAGGTCACTGAACGATGTGACTGTTTGGAGATGGTGAAGATCACTGATCGATGTGACTGTTTGGAGAGGGTGCAGATCACTGAACGATGTGACTGTTTGGTGAGGGTGAAGATCACTGATCGATCGGACTGTTTGGAGAGGGTGAAGATCACTGAACGCTGGGACTGGTTGGAGATGCAGATCACTGAACGATGTGACTGTTTGTAGATGCAGGTCACTGAATGATGTGACTGTTTGGAGATGCAGGTCACTGAATGATGTGACAGTATTGGAGAGAATGCAGATCACTGAATGATGTAACTGTTTGGAGAGGGTGAAGATCACTGAACGATGTGACTGTTTGGAGAGGGTGAAGATCACTGAACAATGTGACTGGAGATGCAGGTCACTGAATGATGTGACTGTTTGGAGATGCAGGTTACTGAACGATGGGATTGTTTGGAGATGTAGGTCACTGAACGATGTGACTGTGTTGGAGAGGGTGAAGATCACTGAACGATGTGACTGTGCAAGAGAGGGTGCAGGTCACTGAACGATGTGACTGTTTGGAGAGGGTGCAGATCACTGAACGATGGGACTGGTTGGAGATGCAGGTCACTGAATGATTTAACTGTTTGGAGAGGGTGATAATCACTGAATGATGTGACTGTGCTGGAGAGGGTGAAGATCACTGAATGATGTGACTGTGCTGGAGAGGGTGAAGATCACTGAACGATGGGAATGTTTGGAGATGCAGATCACTGAACGATGTGACTGTGTTGGAGGGGGTGCAGATCACTGAACGATGTGACAGTGTTGGAGGGGGTGCAGATCACTGAACGATGTGACTGTTTGGAGATGCAGATCACTGAACGATGGGACAGTGTTGGAGGGGGTGCAGGTCACTGAACGATGTGACTGTTTGGAGATGCAGATCACTGAACGATGTGACTGTGTTGGAGGGGGTGCAGAGCACTGAACAATGTGACAGTGTTGGAGGGGGTGCAGATTACTGAACGATGTGCCTGTTTGGAGAGGATGCAGGTCACTGAACGATGTGACAGTGTTGGAGAGGGTGCAGATCACTGAACGATGTGACTGTTTGGAGAGGGTGCAGGTCACTGAACGATGTGACTGTTTGGAGAGGGTGCAGGTCACTGAACGATGTGACTGTTTGGAGAGGGTGTAGGTCACTGAACGATGTGACTGTTTGGAGAGGGTGTAGGTCACTGAACGATGTGACTGTTTGGAGAGGGTGAAGATCACTGAATGATGTGACTGGAGATGCAGGTCATTGAACGATGTGACTGTTTGGAGATGCAGGTCACTGAACGATGTGACTGTTTGGAGATGCAGGTCACTGAACGATGTGACTGTTTTGGAGAGGGTGAAGATCACTGAACAATGTGACTGGAGATGCAGGTCATTGAACGATGTGACTGTTTGGAGAGGATGCAGGTCACTGAAGATTGTGACAGTGATGGAGAGGGTTCAGATCACTGAACGATGTGACTGTTTAGAGATGCAGGTCACTGAACGATGTGACTGTTTGGAGAGGTTGCAGATCACTGAATGATGTGACTGTTTGGAGATGCAGGTCACTGAACGATGTGACTGTTTGGAGATGCAGGTCACTGTCACTGAACGAAGTGACTGTTTGGAGAGGGTTCAGATCACTGAATGATGTGACTGTTTGGAGATGCAGATCACTGAACGATGTGACTGTTTGGAGATGCAGATCACTGAATGATGTGACAGTATTGGAGAGGGTGCAGATCACTGAACGATGTGACTGTTTGTAGATGCAGGTCACTGAACTATGTGACTGTTTGGAGAGGGTGAAGATCACTGAACGATGTGACTGTTTGGAGAGGGTGAAGATCACTGAACGATGTGACTGTTTGGAGATGCAGCTCACTGAATGATGTGACAGTATTGGAGAGGGTGCAGCTCACTGAATGATGTGACTGTTTGGAGAGGATGCAGGTCACTGAACATTGTGAATGTTTGGAGAGGGTGCAGATCACTGAACGTTGGGATTGTTTGGAGATGTAGGTCACTGAACGATGTGACTGTTTGGAGATGCAGGTCACTGGACGATGTGACTGTGTTGGAGATGCAGATCACTGAACGATGTGACTGTGCAAGAGAGGGTGCAGGTCACTGAACGATGTGACTGTTTGGAGAGGGTGCAGATCACTGAACGCTGGGACAGGTTGGAGATGCAGATCACTGAACGATGTGACTGTTTGTAGATGCAGGTCACTGAATGATGTGACTGTTTGGAGATGCAGGTCACTGAATGATATGACAGTATTGGAGAGAATGCAGATCACTGAATGATGTAACTGTTTGGAGAGGGTGAAGATCACTGAACGATGTGACTGTTTGGAGAGGGTGAAGATCACTGAACAATGTGACTGGAGATGCAGGTCACTGAATGATGTGACTGTTTGGAGATGCAGGTTACTGAACGATGGGATTGTTTGGAGATGTAGGTCACTGAACGATGTGACTGTGTTGGAGAGGGTGAAGATCACTGAACGATGTGACTGTTTGGAGATGCAGTTCACTGAACGATGTGACTGGAGATGCAGCTCACTGAACGATGGGACTGTTTGGAGAGGTTGCAGATCACTGAAGATTGTGACAGTGATGGAGAGGGTTCAGATCACTGAACGATGTGACTGTTTGGAGATGCAGGTCACTGAACGATGTGACTGGAGATGCAGCTCACTGAATGATGGGACTGTGTGGAGAGGTTGCAGATCACTGAACGATGTGACTGTTTGTAGATGGAGGTCACTGAACGATGTGACTGGAGATTCAGCTCACTGAATGATGTGACTGTTTGGAGAGGATGCAGGTCACTGAACATTGTGAATGTTTGGAGAGGGTGCAGATCACTGAACGATGGGATTGTTTGGAGATGTAGGTCACTGAACGATGTGACTGTTTGGAGATGCAGGTCACTGAACGATGTGACTGTTTGGCGAGGGTGAAGATCACTGAATGATGTGACTGTTTGGAGAGGGCGCAGATCACTGAACGATGTGACTGTTTGGAGATGCAGGTCACTGGACGATGTGACTGTGTTGGAGATGCAGGTCACTGAACGATGTGACTGTGTTGGAGAGGGTGAAGATCTCTGAACAATGTGACTGTGTTGGAGATGCAGATCACTGAACGATGTGACTGTGCAAGAGAGGGTTCAGATCACTGATCGATGTGACTGTTTGGAGAGGCTGCAGGTCACTGAAGATTGTGACAGTGATGGAGAGGGTTCAGATCACTGAACGATATGACTGTTTGGAGATGCAGGTCACTGAACGATGTGACTGGAGATGCAGCTCACTGAATGATGGGAGTGTTTGGAGAGGTTGCAGATCACTGAAGATTGTGACAGTGATGGAGAGGGTTCAGATCACTGAACGATGTGACTGTTTGGAGATGCAGGTCACTGAACGATGTGACTGGAGATGCAGCTCACTGAACGATGGGACTGTTTGGAGAGGTTGCAGATCACTGAACGATGTGACTGTTTGTAGATGCAGATCACTGAACGATGTGACTGTTTGTAGATGCAGGTCACTGAATGATGTGACTGTTTGGAGATGCAGGTCACTGAGTGATGTGTTAGGATTGGAGAGGATGCAGATCACTGAATGATGTGACTGTTTGGAGAGGGTGAAGATCACTGAACAATGTGACTGGAGATGCAGGTCATTGAACGATGTGACTGTTTGGAGATGCAGGTCACTGAACGATGTGACTGTTTGGAGAGGGTGAAGATCACTGAACAATGTGACTGGAGATGCAGGTCATTGAACGATGTGACTGTTTGGAGAGGGTGAAGATCACTGAACAATGTGACTGGAGATGCAGGTCATTGATCGATGTGACTGTTTGGAGAGGATGCAGGTCACTGAAGATTGTGACAGTGATGGAGAGGGTTCAGATCACTGAATGATGTGACTGTTTGGAGATGCAGGTCACTGAACGAAGTGACTGTTTGGAGAGGTTGCAGATCACTGAATGATGTGACTGTTTGGAGATGCAGGTCACTGGACGATGTGACTGTGTTGGAGAGGGTGAAGATCTCTGAACAATGTGACTGTGTTGGAGATGCAGATCACTGATCGATGTGACTGTTTGGAGAGGCTGCAGATCACTGAAGATTGTGACAGTGATGGAGAGGGTTCAGATCACTGAACGATGTGACTGTTTGGTGATGCAGGTCACTGAACGATGTGACTGGAGATGCAGCTCACTGAATGATGGGAGTGTTTGGAGAGGTTGCAGATCACTGAAGATTGTGACAGTGATGGAGAGTGTTCAGATCACTGAACGATGTGACTGTTTGGAGATGCAGGTCACTGAACGATGTGACTGGAGATGCAGCTCACTGAACGATGGGACTGTTTGGAGAGGTTGCAGATCACTGAACGATGTGACTGTTTGTAGATGCAGATCACTGAACGATGTGACTGTTTGTAGATGCAGGTCACTGAATGATGTGACTGTTTGGAGATGCAGGTCACTGAGTGATGTGTTAGGATTGGAGAGGATGCAGATCACTGAATGATGTGACTGTTTGGAGAGGGTGAAGATCACTGAACAATGTGACTGGAGATGCAGGTCATTGAACGATGTGACTGTTTGGAGATGCAGGTCACTGAACGATGTGACTGTTTGGAGAGGGTGAAGATCACTGAACAATGTGACTGGAGATGCAGGTCATTGAACGATGTGACTGTTTGGAGAGGGTGAAGATCACTGAACAATGTGACTGGAGATGCAGGTCATTGATCGATGTGACTGTTTGGAGAGGATGCAGGTCACTGAAGATTGTGACAGTGATGGAGAGGGTTCAGATCACTGAATGATGTGACTGTTTGGAGATGCAGGTCACTGAACGAAGTGACTGTTTGGAGAGGTTGCAGATCACTGAATGATGTGACTGTTTGGAGATGCAGGTCACTGTAACTTAACGATGTGACTGTTTGGATATGCAGGTCACTGTCACTGAACGATGTGACTGTTTGGAGAGGGTTCAGATCACTGAATGATGTGACTGTTTGGAGATGCAGATCACTGAACGACCAGACTGTGCTGCTAGGGTGCAGATCACTGAACGATGTGACTATTTGGAGAGGGTGAAGATCACTGAACGATGTGACTGTTTGGAGAGGGTGCAGGTCACTGAACATTGTGAATGTTTGGAGAGGGTGCAGATCACTGAACGATGTGACTGTTTGGAGAGGGTGCAGGTCACTGAACGATGTGACTGTTTGGAGATGCAGGTTACTGAACGATGTGACTGTTTGGAGATGCAGGTCACTGAATGATGTGACTATTTGGAGATGCAGGTTACTGAACGATGGGATTGTTTGGAGATGTAGGTCACTGAACGATGTGACTGTTTGGAGATGCAGGTCACTGGACGATGTGACTGTGTTGGAGAGGGTGAAGATCTCTGAACAATGTGACTGTGTTGGAGATGCAGATCACTGAACGATGTGACTGTGCAAGAGAGGGTTCAGATCACTGATCGATGTGACTGTTTGGAGAGGGTGCAGGTCACTGAAGATTGTGACAGTGATGGAGAGGGTTCAGATCACTGAACGATGTGACTGTTTGGAGATGCAGTTCACTGAACGATGTGACTGGAGATGCAGCTCACTGAACGATGGGACTGTTTGGAGAGGTTGCAGATCACTGAAGATTGTGACAGTGATGGAGAGGGTTCAGATCACTGAACGATGTGACTGTTTGGAGATGCAGGTCACTGAACGATGTGACTGGAGATGCAGCTCACTGAATGATGGGACTGTTTGGAGAGGTTGCAGATCACTGAACGATGTGACTGTTTGTAGATGGAGGTCACTGAACGATGTGACTGGAGATTCAGCTCACTGAATGATGTGACTGTTTGGAGAGGATGCAGGTCACTGAACATTGTGAATGTTTGGAGAGGGTGCAGATCACTGAACGATGGGATTGTTTGGAGATGTAGGTCACTGAACGATGTGACTGTTTGGAGATGCAGGTCACTGAACGATGTGACTGTTTGGCGAGGGTGAAGATCACTGAATGATGTGACTGTTTGGAGAGGGTGCAGATCACTGAACGATGTGACTGTTTGGAGATGCAGGTCACTGGACGATGTGACTGTGTTGGAGATGCAGGTCACTGAACGATGTGACTGTGTTGGAGAGGGTGAAGATCTCTGAACAATGTGACTGTGTTGGAGATGCAGATCACTGAACGATGTGACTGTGCAAGAGAGGGTTCAGATCACTGATCGATGTGACTGTTTGGAGAGGCTGCAGGTCACTGAAGATTGTGACAGTGATGGAGAGGGTTCAGATCACTGAACGATGTGACTGTTTGGAGATGCAGGTCACTGAACGATGTGACTGGAGATGCAGCTCACTGAATGATGGGAGTGTTTGGAGAGGTTGCAGATCACTGAAGATTGTGACAGTGATGGAGAGGGTTCAGATCACTGAACGATGTGACTGTTTGGAGATGCAGGTCACTGAACGATGTGACTGGAGATGCAGCTCACTGAACGATGGGACTGTTTGGAGAGGTTGCAGATCACTGAACGATGTGACTGTTTGTAGATGCAGATCACTGAACGATGTGACTGTTTGTAGATGCAGGTCACTGAATGATGTGACTGTTTGGAGATGCAGGTCACTGAGTGATGTGTTAGGATTGGAGAGGATGCAGATCACTGAATGATGTGACTGTTTGGAGAGGGTGAAGATCACTGAACAATGTGACTGGAGATGCAGGTCATTGAACGATGTGACTGTTTGGAGATGCAGGTCACTGAACGATGTGACTGTTTGGAGAGGGTGAAGATCACTGAACAATGTGACTGGAGATGCAGGTCATTGAACGATGTGACTGTTTGGAGAGGGTGAAGATCACTGAACAATGTGACTGGAGATGCAGGTCATTGATCGATGTGACTGTTTGGAGAGGATGCAGGTCACTGAAGATTGTGACAGTGATGGAGAGGGTTCAGATCACTGAATGATGTGACTGTTTGGAGATGCAGGTCACTGAACGAAGTGACTGTTTGGAGAGGTTGCAGATCACTGAATGATGTGACTGTTTGGAGATGCAGGTCACTGGACGATGTGACTGTGTTGGAGAGGGTGAAGATCTCTGAACAATGTGACTGTGTTGGAGATGCAGATCACTGATCGATGTGACTGTTTGGAGAGGCTGCAGATCACTGAAGATTGTGACAGTGATGGAGAGGGTTCAGATCACTGAACGATGTGACTGTTTGGTGATGCAGGTCACTGAACGATGTGACTGGAGATGCAGCTCACTGAATGATGGGAGTGTTTGGAGAGGTTGCAGATCACTGAAGATTGTGACAGTGATGGAGAGTGTTCAGATCACTGAACGATGTGACTGTTTGGAGATGCAGGTCACTGAACGATGTGACTGGAGATGCAGCTCACTGAACGATGGGACTGTTTGGAGAGGTTGCAGATCACTGAACGATGTGACTGTTTGTAGATGCAGATCACTGAACGATGTGACTGTTTGTAGATGCAGGTCACTGAATGATGTGACTGTTTGGAGATGCAGGTCACTGAGTGATGTGTTAGGATTGGAGAGGATGCAGATCACTGAATGATGTGACTGTTTGGAGAGGGTGAAGATCACTGAACAATGTGACTGGAGATGCAGGTCATTGAACGATGTGACTGTTTGGAGATGCAGGTCACTGAACGATGTGACTGTTTGGAGAGGGTGAAGATCACTGAACAATGTGACTGGAGATGCAGGTCATTGAACGATGTGACTGTTTGGAGAGGGTGAAGATCACTGAACAATGTGACTGGAGATGCAGGTCATTGATCGATGTGACTGTTTGGAGAGGATGCAGGTCACTGAAGATTGTGACAGTGATGGAGAGGGTTCAGATCACTGAATGATGTGACTGTTTGGAGATGCAGGTCACTGAACGAAGTGACTGTTTGGAGAGGTTGCAGATCACTGAATGATGTGACTGTTTGGAGATGCAGGTCACTGTAACTTAACGATGTGACTGTTTGGATATGCAGGTCACTGTCACTGAACGATGTGACTGTTTGGAGAGGGTTCAGATCACTGAATGATGTGACTGTTTGGAGATGCAGATCACTGAACGACCAGACTGTGCTGCTAGGGTGCAGATCACTGAACGATGTGACTATTTGGAGAGGGTGAAGATCACTGAACGATGTGACTGTTTGGAGAGGGTGCAGGTCACTGAACATTGTGAATGTTTGGAGAGGGTGCAGATCACTGAACGATGTGACTGTTTGGAGAGGGTGCAGGTCACTGAACGATGTGACTGTTTGGAGATGCAGGTTACTGAACGATGTGACTGTTTGGAGATGCAGGTCACTGAATGATGTGACTATTTGGAGATGCAGGTTACTGAACGATGGGATTGTTTGGAGATGTAGGTCACTGAACGATGTGACTGTTTGGAGATGCAGGTCACTGGACGATGTGACTGTGTTGGAGAGGGTGAAGATCTCTGAACAATGTGACTGTGTTGGAGATGCAGATCACTGAACGATGTGACTGTGCAAGAGAGGGTTCAGATCACTGATCGATGTGACTGTTTGGAGAGGGTGCAGGTCACTGAAGATTGTGACAGTGATGGAGAGGGTTCAGATCACTGAACGATGTGACTGTTTGGAGATGCAGTTCACTGAACGATGTGACTGGAGATGCAGCTCACTGAACGATGGGACTGTTTGGAGAGGTTGCAGATCACTGAAGATTGTGACAGTGATGGAGAGGGTTCAGATCACTGAACGATGTGACTGTTTGGAGATGCAGGTCACTGAACGATGTGACTGGAGATGCAGCTCACTGAATGATGGGACTGTTTGGAGAGGTTGCAGATCACTGAACGATGTGACTGTTTGTAGATGGAGGTCACTGAACGATGTGACTGGAGATTCAGCTCACTGAATGATGTGACTGTTTGGAGAGGATGCAGGTCACTGAACATTGTGAATGTTTGGAGAGGGTGCAGATCACTGAACGATGGGATTGTTTGGAGATGTAGGTCACTGAACGATGTGACTGTTTGGAGATGCAGGTCACTGAACGATGTGACTGTTTGGCGAGGGTGAAGATCACTGAATGATGTGACTGTTTGGAGAGGGTGCAGATCACTGAACGATGTGACTGTTTGGAGATGCAGGTCACTGGACGATGTGACTGTGTTGGAGATGCAGGTCACTGAACGATGTGACTGTGTTGGAGAGGGTGAAGATCTCTGAACAATGTGACTGTGTTGGAGATGCAGATCACTGAACGATGTGACTGTGCAAGAGAGGGTTCAGATCACTGATCGATGTGACTGTTTGGAGAGGCTGCAGGTCACTGAAGATTGTGACAGTGATGGAGAGGGTTCAGATCACTGAACGATGTGACTGTTTGGAGATGCAGGTCACTGAACGATGTGACTGGAGATGCAGCTCACTGAATGATGGGAGTGTTTGGAGAGGTTGCAGATCACTGAAGATTGTGACAGTGATGGAGAGGGTTCAGATCACTGAACGATGTGACTGTTTGGAGATGCAGGTCACTGAACGATGTGACTGGAGATGCAGCTCACTGAACGATGGGACTGTTTGGAGAGGTTGCAGATCACTGAACGATGTGACTGTTTGTAGATGCACGATGTGACTGTTTGTAGATGCAGATCACTGAACGATGTGACTGTTTGTAGATGCAGATCACTGAATGATGTGACTGTTTGGAGATGCAGGTCACTGAATGATGTGACTGGAGATGCAGCTCACTGAATGATGTGACTGTTTGGAGAGGATGCAGGTGACTGAACATTGTGAATGTTTGGAGAGGGTGCAGATCACTGAACGATGGGATTGTTTGGAGATGTAGGTCACTGAACGATGTGATTGTTTGGAGATCCAGGTCACTGAACGATGTGACTGTTTGGAGAGGGTGAAGATCACTGATCGATGTGACTGTTTGGAGAGGGTGAAGATCACTGAACGATGTGACTGTGCAAGAGAGGGTGCAGATCACTGAACGATGGGACTGGTTGGAGATGCAGATCACTGAACGATGTGACTGTTTGTAGATGGAGGTCACTGAACGATGTGACTGGAGATGCAGCTCACTGAATGATGTGACTGTTTGGAGAGGATGCAGGTCACTGAACATTGTGAATGTTTGGAGAGGGTGCAGATCACTGAACGATGGGATTGTTTGGAGATGTAGGTCACTGAACGATGTGACTGTTTGGAGATGCAGGTCACTGGACGATGTGACTGTGTTGGAGATGCAGATCACTGAACGATGTGACTGTGCAAGAGAGGGTGCAGGTCACTGAACGATGTGACTGTGTTGGAGATGCAGGTCACTGAACGATGTGACTGTTTGGAGATGCAGATCACTGAACGATGTGACTGTTTGGAGAGGGTGAAGATCACTGATCGATGTGACTGTTTGGAGAGGGTGCAGGTCACTGAACGATGTGACTGTTTGGAGAGGGTGAAGATCACTGATCGATGTGACTGTTTGGAGAGGGTGCAGATCACTGAACGATGTGACTGTTTGGTGAGGGTGAAGATCACTGATCGATCGGACTGTTTGGAGAGGGTGAAGATCACTGAACGCTGGGACTGGTTGGAGATGCAGATCACTGAACGATGTGACTGTTTGTAGATGCAGGTCACTGAATGATGTGACTGTTTGGAGATGCAGGTCACTGAATGATGTGACAGTATTGGAGAGAATGCAGATCACTGAATGATGTAACTGTTTGGAGAGGGTGAAGATCACTGAACGATGTGACTGTTTGGAGAGGGTGAAGATCACTGAACAATGTGACTGGAGATGCAGGTCACTGAATGATGTGACTGTTTGGAGATGCAGGTTACTGAACGATGGGATTGTTTGGAGATGTAGGTCACTGAACGATGTGACTGTGTTGGAGAGGGTGAAGATCACTGAACGATGTGACTGTGCAAGAGAGGGTGCAGGTCACTGAACGATGTGACTGTTTGGAGAGGGTGCAGATCACTGAACGATGGGACTGGTTGGAGATGCAGGTCACTGAATGATTTAACTGTTTGGAGAGGGTGATAATCACTGAATGATGTGACTGTGCTGGAGAGGGTGAAGATCACTGAATGATGTGACTGTGCTGGAGAGGGTGAAGATCACTGAACGATGGGAATGTTTGGAGAGGGTGTAGGTCACTGAACGATGTGACTGTTTGGAGAGGGTGTAGGTCACTGAACGATGTGACTGTTTGGAGAGGGTGAAGATCACTGAATGATGTGACTGGAGATGCAGGTCATTGAACGATGTGACTGTTTGGAGATGCAGGTCACTGAACGATGTGACTGTTTGGAGATGCAGGTCACTGAACGATGTGACTGTTTTGGAGAGGGTGAAGATCACTGAACAATGTGACTGGAGATGCAGGTCATTGAACGATGTGACTGTTTGGAGAGGATGCAGGTCACTGAAGATTGTGACAGTGATGGAGAGGGTTCAGATCACTGAACGATGTGACTGTTTAGAGATGCAGGTCACTGAACGATGTGACTGTTTGGAGAGGTTGCAGATCACTGAATGATGTGACTGTTTGGAGATGCAGGTCACTGAACGATGTGACTGTTTGGAGATGCAGGTCACTGTCACTGAACGAAGTGACTGTTTGGAGAGGGTTCAGATCACTGAATGATGTGACTGTTTGGAGATGCAGATCACTGAACGATGTGACTGTTTGGAGATGCAGATCACTGAATGATGTGACAGTATTGGAGAGGGTGCAGATCACTGAACGATGTGACTGTTTGTAGATGCAGGTCACTGAACTATGTGACTGTTTGGAGAGGGTGAAGATCACTGAACGATGTGACTGTTTGGAGAGGGTGAAGATCACTGAACGATGTGACTGTTTGGAGATGCAGCTCACTGAATGATGTGACAGTATTGGAGAGGGTGCAGCTCACTGAATGATGTGACTGTTTGGAGAGGATGCAGGTCACTGAACATTGTGAATGTTTGGAGAGGGTGCAGATCACTGAACGTTGGGATTGTTTGGAGATGTAGGTCACTGAACGATGTGACTGTTTGGAGATGCAGGTCACTGGACGATGTGACTGTGTTGGAGATGCAGATCACTGAACGATGTGACTGTGCAAGAGAGGGTGCAGGTCACTGAACGATGTGACTGTTTGGAGAGGGTGCAGATCACTGAACGCTGGGACTGGTTGGAGAGGGTGCAGATCACTGAACGATGGGACTGGTTGGAGATGCAGGTCACTGAATGATTTAACTGTTTGGAGAGGGTGATAATCACTGAATGATGTGACTGTGCTGGAGAGGGTGAAGATCACTGAACGATGGGAATGTTTGGAGAGGGTGTAGGTCACTGAACGATGTGACTGTTTGGAGAGGGTGTAGGTCACTGAACGATGTGACTGTTTGGAGAGGGTGAAGATCACTGAATGATGTGACTGGAGATGCAGGTCATTGAACGATGTGACTGTTTGGAGATGCAGGTCACTGAACGATGTGACTGTTTGGAGATGCAGGTCACTGAACGATGTGACTGTTTTGGAGAGGGTGAAGATCACTGAACAATGTGACTGGAGATGCAGGTCATTGAACGATGTGACTGTTTGGAGAGGATGCAGGTCACTGAAGATTGTGACAGTGATGGAGAGGGTTCAGATCACTGAACGATGTGACTGTTTAGAGATGCAGGTCACTGAACGATGTGACTGTTTGGAGAGGTTGCAGATCACTGAATGATGTGACTGTTTGGAGATGCAGGTCACTGAACGATGTGACTGTTTGGAGATGCAGGTCACTGTCACTGAACGAAGTGACTGTTTGGAGAGGGTTCAGATCACTGAATGATGTGACTGTTTGGAGATGCAGATCACTGAACGATGTGACTGTTTGGAGATGCAGATCACTGAATGATGTGACAGTATTGGAGAGGGTGCAGATCACTGAACGATGTGACTGTTTGTAGATGCAGGTCACTGAACTATGTGACTGTTTGGAGAGGGTGAAGATCACTGAACGATGTGACTGTTTGGAGAGGGTGAAGATCACTGAACGATGTGACTGTTTGGAGATGCAGCTCACTGAATGATGTGACAGTATTGGAGAGGGTGCAGCTCACTGAATGATGTGACTGTTTGGAGAGGATGCAGGTCACTGAACATTGTGAATGTTTGGAGAGGGTGCAGATCACTGAACGTTGGGATTGTTTGGAGATGTAGGTCACTGAACGATGTGACTGTTTGGAGATGCAGGTCACTGGACGATGTGACTGTGTTGGAGATGCAGATCACTGAACGATGTGACTGTGCAAGAGAGGGTGCAGGTCACTGAACGATGTGACTGTTTGGAGAGGGTGCAGATCACTGAACGCTGGGACTGGTTGGAGATGCAGATCACTGAACGATGTGACTGTTTGTAGATGCAGGTCACTGAATGATGTGACTGTTTGGAGATGCAGGTCACTGAATGATGTGACAGTATTGGAGAGAATGCAGATCACTGAATGATGTAACTGTTTGGAGAGGGTGAAGATCACTGAACGATGTGACTGTTTGGAGAGGGTGAAGATCACTGAACAATGTGACTGGAGATGCAGGTCACTGAATGATGTGACTGTTTGGAGATGCAGGTTACTGAACGATGGGATTGTTTGGAGATGTAGGTCACTGAACGATGTGACTGTGTTGGAGAGGGTGAAGATCACTGAACGATGTGACTGTGTTGGAGATGCAGATCACTGAACGATGTGACTGTGCAAGAGAGGGTGCAGGTCACTGAACGATGTGACTGTTTGGAGAGGGTGCAGATCACTGAACGATGGGACTGGTTGGAGATGCAGGTCACTGAATGATTTAACTGTTTGGAGAGGGTGATAATCACTGAATGATGTGACTGTGCTGGAGAGGGTGAAGATCACTGAATGATGTGACTGTGCTGGAGAGGGTGAAGATCACTGAACGATGGGAATGTTTGGAGATGCAGATCACTGAACGATGTGACTGTGTTGGAGGGGGTGCAGATCACTGAACGATGTGACAGTGTTGGAGGGGGTGCAGATCACTGAACGATGTGACTGTTTGGAGATGCAGATCACTGAACGATGGGACAGTGTTGGAGTGGGTGCAGGTCACTGAACGATGTGACTGTTTGGAGATGCAGATCACTGAACGATGTGACTGTGTTGGAGGGGGTGCAGAGCACTGAACAATGTGACAGTGTTGGAGGGGGTGCAGATTACTGAACGATGTGCCTGTTTGGAGAGGATGCAGGTCACTGAACGATGTGACAGTGTTGGAGAGGGTGCAGATCACTGAACGATGTGACTGTTTGGAGAGGGTGCAGGTCACTGAACGATGTGACTGTTTGGAGAGGGTGCAGGTCACTGAACGATGTGACTGTTTGGAGAGGGTGTAGGTCACTGAACGATGTGACTGTTTGGAGAGGGTGTAGGTCACTGAACGATGTGACTGTTTGGAGAGGGTGAAGATCACTGAATGATGTGACTGGAGATGCAGGTCATTGAACGATGTGACTGTTTGGAGATGCAGGTCACTGAACGATGTGACTGTTTGGAGATGCAGGTCACTGAACGATGTGACTGTTTTGGAGAGGGTGAAGATCACTGAACAATGTGACTGGAGATGCAGGTCATTGAACGATGTGACTGTTTGGAGAGGATGCAGGTCACTGAAGATTGTGACAGTGATGGAGAGGGTTCAGATCACTGAACGATGTGACTGTTTAGAGATGCAGGTCACTGAACGATGTGACTGTTTGGAGAGGTTGCAGATCACTGAATGATGTGACTGTTTGGAGATGCAGGTCACTGAACGATGTGACTGTTTGGAGATGCAGGTCACTGTCACTGAACGAAGTGACTGTTTGGAGAGGGTTCAGATCACTGAATGATGTGACTGTTTGGAGATGCAGATCACTGAACGATGTGACTGTTTGGAGATGCAGATCACTGAATGATGTGACAGTATTGGAGAGGGTGCAGATCACTGAACGATGTGACTGTTTGTAGATGCAGGTCACTGAACTATGTGACTGTTTGGAGAGGGTGAAGATCACTGAACGATGTGACTGTTTGGAGAGGGTGAAGATCACTGAACGATGTGACTGTTTGGAGATGCAGCTCACTGAATGATGTGACAGTATTGGAGAGGGTGCAGCTCACTGAATGATGTGACTGTTTGGAGAGGATGCAGGTCACTGAACATTGTGAATGTTTGGAGAGGGTGCAGATCACTGAACGTTGGGATTGTTTGGAGATGTAGGTCACTGAACGATGTGACTGTTTGGAGATGCAGGTCACTGGACGATGTGACTGTGTTGGAGATGCAGATCACTGAACGATGTGACTGTGCAAGAGAGGGTGCAGGTCACTGAACGACGTGACTGTGTTGGAGATGCAGGTCACTGAAAGATGTGACTGTTTGGAGATGCAGATCACTGAACGATGTGACTGTTTGGAGAGGGTGAAGATCACTGATCGATGTGACTGTTTGGAGAGGGTGCAGGTCACTGAACGATGTGACTGATTGGAGAGGGTGAAGATCACTGATCGATGTGACTGTTTGGAGAGGGTGCAGATCACTGAACGATGTGACTGTTTGTAGAGGGTGAAGATCACTGATCGATGTGACTGTTTGGAGAGACTGAAGATCACTAAATAATGTGACTGTTTAGAGAGGGTGAAGATCACTGAACGATGTGACTGTTTGGAGATGCAGGTCACTGAATGATGTGACAGTATTGGAGAGGATGCAGATCACTGAATGATGTGACTGTTTGGAGAGGGTGAAGATCACTGATCAATGTGACTGGAGATGCTGGTCATTGAATGATGTGACTGTTTGGAGATGCAGGTCATTGAACGATGTGACTGTTTGGAGAGGGTGCAGGTCACTGAACGATGTGACTGTTTGGAGAGGGTGAAGATCACTGAACAATGTGACTGGAGATGCAGGTCATTGAACGATGTGACTGTTTGGACAGGGTGAAGATTACTGAACAATGTGACTGGAGATGCAGGTCATTGATCGATGTGACTGTTTGGAGAGGATGCAGGTCCCTGAAGATTGTGACAGTGATGGAGAGGGTTCAGATCACTGAATGATGTGACTGTTTGGAGATGCAGGTCACTGAACGATGTGACTGTTTGGAGAGGTTGCAGATCACTGAATGATGTGACTGTTTGGAGATGCAGGTCACTGTCACTGAACGATGTGACTGTTTGGAGAGGGTTCAGATCACTGAATGATGTGACTGTTTGGAGATGCAGATCAATCAACGACCAGACTGTGCTGCGAGGGTGCAGATCACTGAACGATGTGTCTATTTGGAGAGGGTGAAGATCACTGAACGATGTGACTGTTTGGAGAGGGTGCAGATCACTGAAAGATGTGACAGTTTGGAGATGCAGGTTACTGAATGATGTGACTGTTTGGAGATGCAGGTTACTGAACGATGGGATTGTTTGGAGATGTAGGTCACTGAACGATGTGACTGTTTGGAGATGCAGGTCACTGGACGATGTGACTGTGTTGGAGAGGGTGAAGATCTCTGAACAATGTGACTGTGTTGGAGATGCAGATCACTGAACGATGTGACTGTGCAAGAGAGGGTTCAGATCACTGATCGATGTGACTGTTTGGAGAGGCTGCAGGTCACTGAAGATTGTGACAGTGATGGAGAGGGTTCAGATCACTGAACGATGTGACTGTTTGGAGATGCAGGTCACTGAACGATGTGACTGGAGATGCAGCTCACTGAATGATGGGAGTGTTTGGAGAGGTTGCAGATCACTGAAGATTGTGACAGTGATGGAGAGGGTTCAGATCACTGAACGATGTGACTGTTTGGAGATGCAGGTCACTGAACGATGTGACTGGAGATGCAGCTCACTGAACGATGGGACTGTTTGGAGAGGTTGCAGATCACTGAACGATGTGACTGTTTGTAGATGCAGATCACTGAACAATGTGACTGTTTGTAGATGCAGGTCACTGAATGATGTGACTGTTTGGAGATGCAGGTCACTGAATGATGTGACAGGATTGGAGAGGATGCAGATCACTGAATGATGTGACTGTTTGGAGAGGGTGAAGATCACTGAACAATGTGACTGGAGATGCAGGTCATTGAACGATGTGACTGTTTGGAGATGCAGGTCACTGAACGATGTGACTGTTTGGAGAGGGTGAAGATCACTGAACAATGTGACTGGAGATGCAGGTCATTGAACGATGTGACTGTTTGGAGAGGGTGAAGATCACTGAACAATGTGACTGGAGATGCAGGTCATTGATCGATGTGACTGTTTGGAGAGGATGCAGGTCACTGAAGATTGTGACAGTGATGGAGAGGGTTCAGATCACTGAATGATGTGACTGTTTGGAGATGCAGGTCACTGAACGAAGTGACTGTTTGGAGAGGTTGCAGATCACTGAATGATGTGACTGTTTGGAGATGCAGGTCACTGTAACTTAACGATGTGACTGTTTGGATATGCAGGTCACTGTCACTGAACGATGTGACTGTTTGGAGAGGGTTCAGATCACTGAATGATGTGACTGTTTGGAGATGCAGATCACTGAACGACCAGACTGTGCTGCTAGGGTGCAGATCACTGAACGATGTGACTATTTGGAGAGGGTGAAGATCACTGAACGATGTGACTGTTTGGAGAGGGTGCAGGTCACTGAACATTGTGAATGTTTGGAGAGGGTGCAGATCACTGAACGATGTGACTGTTTGGAGAGGGTGCAGGTCACTGAACGATGTGACTGTTTGGAGATGCAGGTTACTGAACGATGTGACTGTTTGGAGATGCAGGTCACTGAATGATGTGACTATTTGGAGATGCAGGTTACTGAACGATGGGATTGTTTGGAGATGTAGGTCACTGAACGATGTGACTGTTTGGAGATGCAGGTCACTGGACGATGTGACTGTGTTGGAGAGGGTGAAGATCTCTGAACAATGTGACTGTGTTGGAGATGCAGATCACTGAACGATGTGACTGTGCAAGAGAGGGTTCAGATCACTGATCGATGTGACTGTTTGGAGAGGGTGATAATCACTGAATGATGTGACTGTGCTGGAGAGGGTGAAGATCACTGAATGATGTGACTGTGCTGGAGAGGGTGAAGATCACTGAACGATGGGAATGTTTGGAGATGCAGATCACTGAACGATGTGACTGTGTTGGAGGGGGTGCAGATCACTGAACGATGTGACAGTGTTGGAGGGGGTGCAGATCACTGAACGATGTGGCTGTTTGGAGATGCAGATCACTGAACGATGGGACAGTGTTGGAGTGGGTGCAGGTCACTGAACGATGTGACTGTTTGGAGATGCAGATCACTGAACGATGTGACTGTGTTGGAGGGGGTGCAGAGCACTGAACAATGTGACAGTGTTGGAGGGGGTGCAGATTACTGAACGATGTGCCTGTTTGGAGAGGATGCAGGTCACTGAACGATGTGACAGTGTTGGAGAGGGTGCAGATCACTGAACGATGTGACTGTTTGGAGAGGGTGCAGGTCACTGAACGATGTGACTGTTTGGAGAGGGTGCAGGTCACTGAACGATGTGACTGTTTGGAGAGGGTGTAGGTCACTGAACGATGTGACTGTTTGGAGAGGGTGTAGGTCACTGAACGATGTGACTGTTTGGAGAGGGTGAAGATCACTGAATGATGTGACTGGAGATGCAGGTCATTGAACGATGTGACTGTTTGGAGATGCAGGTCACTGAACGATGTGACTGTTTGGAGATGCAGGTCACTGAACGATGTGACTGTTTTGGAGAGGGTGAAGATCACTGAACAATGTGACTGGAGATGCAGGTCATTGAACGATGTGACTGTTTGGAGAGGATGCAGGTCACTGAAGATTGTGACAGTGATGGAGAGGGTTCAGATCACTGAACGATGTGACTGTTTAGAGATGCAGGTCACTGAACGATGTGACTGTTTGGAGAGGTTGCAGATCACTGAATGATGTGACTGTTTGGAGATGCAGGTCACTGAACGATGTGACTGTTTGGAGATGCAGGTCACTGTCACTGAACGAAGTGACTGTTTGGAGAGGGTTCAGATCACTGAATGATGTGACTGTTTGGAGATGCAGATCACTGAACGATGTGACTGTTTGGAGATGCAGATCACTGAATGATGTGACAGTATTGGAGAGGGTGCAGATCACTGAACGATGTGACTGTTTGTAGATGCAGGTCACTGAACTATGTGACTGTTTGGAGAGGGTGAAGATCACTGAACGATGTGACTGTTTGGAGAGGGTGAAGATCACTGAACGATGTGACTGTTTGGAGAGGATGCAGGTCACTGAACATTGTGAATGTTTGGAGAGGGTGCAGATCACTGAACGTTGGGATTGTTTGGAGATGTAGGTCACTGAACGATGTGACTGTTTGGAGATGCAGGTCACTGGACGATGTGACTGTGTTGGAGATGCAGATCACTGAACGATGTGACTGTGCAAGAGAGGGTGCAGGTCACTGAACGACGTGACTGTGTTGGAGATGCAGGTCACTGAAAGATGTGACTGTTTGGAGATGCAGATCACTGAACGATGTGACTGTTTGGAGAGGGTGAAGATCACTGATCGATGTGACTGTTTGGAGAGGGTGCAGGTCACTGAACGATGTGACTCATTGGAGAGGGTGAAGATCACTGATCGATGTGACTGTTTGGAGAGGGTGCAGATCACTGAACGATGTGACTGTTTGTAGAGGGTGAAGATCACTGATCGATGTGACTGTTTGGAGAGACTGAAGATCACTAAATAATGTGACTGTTTAGAGAGGGTGAAGATCACTGAACGATGTGACTGTTTGGAGATGCAGGTCACTGAATGATGTGACAGTATTGGAGAGGATGCAGATCACTGAATGATGTGACTGTTTGGAGAGGGTGAAGATCACTGATCAATGTGACTGGAGATGCTGGTCATTGAATGATGTGACTGTTTGGAGATGCAGGTCATTGAACGATGTGACTGTTTGGAGAGGGTGCAGGTCACTGAACGATGTGACTGTTTGGAGAGGGTGAAGATCACTGAACAATGTGACTGGAGATGCAGGTCATTGAACGATGTGACTGTTTGGACAGGGTGAAGATTACTGAACAATGTGACTGGAGATGCAGGTCATTGATCGATGTGACTGTTTGGAGAGGATGCAGGTCCCTGAAGATTGTGACAGTGATGGAGAGGGTTCAGATCACTGAATGATGTGACTGTTTGGAGATGCAGGTCACTGAACGATGTGACTGTTTGGAGAGGTTGCAGATCACTGAATGATGTGACTGTTTGGAGATGCAGGTCACTGTCACTGAACGATGTGACTGTTTGGAGAGGGTTCAGATCACTGAATGATGTGACTGTTTGGAGATGCAGATCAATCAACGACCAGACTGTGCTGCGAGGGTGCAGATCACTGAACGATGTGTCTATTTGGAGAGGGTGAAGATCACTGAACGATGTGACTGTTTGGAGAGGGTGCAGGTCACTGAACATTGTGAATGTTTGGAGAGGGTGCAGATCACTGAAAGATGTGACAGTTTGGAGATGCAGGTTACTGAATGATGTGACTGTTTGGAGATGCAGGTTACTGAACGATGGGATTGTTTGGAGATGTAGGTCACTGAACGATGTGACTGTTTGGAGATGCAGGTCACTGGACGATGTGACTGTGTTGGAGAGGGTGAAGATCTCTGAACAATGTGACTGTGTTGGAGATGCAGATCACTGAACGATGTGACTGTGCAAGAGAGGGTTCAGATCACTGATCGATGTGACTGTTTGGAGAGGCTGCAGGTCACTGAAGATTGTGACAGTGATGGAGAGGGTTCAGATCACTGAACGATGTGACTGTTTGGAGATGCAGGTCACTGAACGATGTGACTGGAGATGCAGCTCACTGAATGATGGGAGTGTTTGGAGAGGTTGCAGATCACTGAAGATTGTGACAGTGATGGAGAGGGTTCAGATCACTGAACGATGTGACTGTTTGGAGATGCAGGTCACTGAACGATGTGACTGGAGATGCAGCTCACTGAACGATGGGACTGTTTGGAGAGGTTGCAGATCACTGAACGATGTGACTGTTTGTAGATGCAGATCACTGAACAATGTGACTGTTTGTAGATGCAGGTCACTGAATGATGTGACTGTTTGGAGATGCAGGTCACTGAATGATGTGACAGGATTGGAGAGGATGCAGATCACTGAATGATGTGACTGTTTGGAGAGGGTGAAGATCACTGAACAATGTGACTGGAGATGCAGGTCATTGAACGATGTGACTGTTTGGAGATGCAGGTCACTGAACGATGTGACTGTTTGGAGAGGGTGAAGATCACTGAACAATGTGACTGGAGATGCAGGTCATTGAACGATGTGACTGTTTGGAGAGGGTGAAGATCACTGAACAATGTGACTGGAGATGCAGGTCATTGATCGATGTGACTGTTTGGAGAGGATGCAGGTCACTGAAGATTGTGACAGTGATGGAGAGGGTTCAGATCACTGAATGATGTGACTGTTTGGAGATGCAGGTCACTGAACGAAGTGACTGTTTGGAGAGGTTGCAGATCACTGAATGATGTGACTGTTTGGAGATGCAGGTCACTGTAACTTAACGATGTGACTGTTTGGATATGCAGGTCACTGTCACTGAACGATGTGACTGTTTGGAGAGGGTTCAGATCACTGAATGATGTGACTGTTTGGAGATGCAGATCACTGAACGACCAGACTGTGCTGCTAGGGTGCAGATCACTGAACGATGTGACTATTTGGAGAGGGTGAAGATCACTGAACGATGTGACTGTTTGGAGAGGGTGCAGGTCACTGAACATTGTGAATGTTTGGAGAGGGTGCAGATCACTGAACGATGTGACTGTTTGGAGAGGGTGCAGGTCACTGAACGATGTGACTGTTTGGAGATGCAGGTTACTGAACGATGTGACTGTTTGGAGATGCAGGTCACTGAATGATGTGACTATTTGGAGATGCAGGTTACTGAACGATGGGATTGTTTGGAGATGTAGGTCACTGAACGATGTGACTGTTTGGAGATGCAGGTCACTGGACGATGTGACTGTGTTGGAGAGGGTGAAGATCTCTGAACAATGTGACTGTGTTGGAGATGCAGATCACTGAACGATGTGACTGTGCAAGAGAGGGTTCAGATCACTGATCGATGTGACTGTTTGGAGAGGGTGCAGGTCACTGAAGATTGTGACAGTGATGGAGAGGGTTCAGATCACTGAACGATGTGACTGTTTGGAGATGCAGTTCACTGAACGATGTGACTGGAGATGCAGCTCACTGAACGATGGGACTGTTTGGAGAGGTTGCAGATCACTGAAGATTGTGACAGTGATGGAGAGGGTTCAGATCACTGAACGATGTGACTGTTTGGAGATGCAGGTCACTGAACGATGTGACTGGAGATGCAGCTCACTGAATGATGGGACTGTTTGGAGAGGTTGCAGATCACTGAACGATGTGACTGTTTGTAGATGGAGGTCACTGAACGATGTGACTGGAGATTCAGCTCACTGAATGATGTGACTGTTTGGAGAGGATGCAGGTCACTGAACATTGTGAATGTTTGGAGAGGGTGCAGATCACTGAACGATGGGATTGTTTGGAGATGTAGGTCACTGAACGATGTGACTGTTTGGAGATGCAGGTCACTGAACGATGTGACTGTTTGGCGAGGGTGAAGATCACTGAATGATGTGACTGTTTGGAGAGGGTGCAGATCACTGAACGATGTGACTGTTTGGAGATGCAGGTCACTGAATGATGTGACTGGAGATGCAGCTCACTGAATGATGTGACTGTTTGGAGAGGATGCAGGTGACTGAACATTGTGAATGTTTGGAGAGGGTGCAGATCACTGAACGATGGGATTGTTTGGAGATGTAGGTCACTGAACGATGTGATTGTTTGGAGATCCAGGTCACTGAACGATGTGACTGTTTGGAGAGGGTGAAGATCACTGATCGATGTGACTGTTTGGAGAGGGTGAAGATCACTGAATGATGTGACTGTTTGGAGAGGGTGAAGATCACTGAACGATGTGACTGTGCAAGAGAGGGTGCAGATCACTGAACGATGGGACTGGTTGGAGATGCAGATCACTGAACGATGTGACTGTTTGTAGATGGAGGTCACTGAACGATGTGACTGGAGATGCAGCTCACTGAATGATGTGACTGTTTGGAGAGGATGCAGGTCACTGAACATTGTGAATGTTTGGAGAGGGTGCAGATCACTGAACGATGGGATTGTTTGGAGATGTAGGTCACTGAACGATGTGACTGTTTGGAGATGCAGGTCACTGGACGATGTGACTGTGTTGGAGATGCAGATCACTGAACGATGTGACTGTGCAAGAGAGGGTGCAGGTCACTGAACGATGTGAGTGTGTTGGAGATGCAGGTCACTGAACGATGTGACTGTTTGGAGATGCAGATCACTGAACGATGTGACTGTTTGGAGAGGGTGAAGATCACTGATCGATGTGACTGTTTGGAGAGGGTGCAGGTCACTGAACGATGTGACTGTTTGGAGAGGGTGAAGATCACTGATCGATGTGACTGTTTGGAGAGGGTGCAGATCACTGAACGATGTGACTGTTTGGTGAGGGTGAAGATCACTGATCGATCGGACTGTTTGGAGAGGGTGAAGATCACTGAACGCTGGGACTGGTTGGAGATGCAGATCACTGAACGATGTGACTGTTTGTAGATGCAGGTCACTGAATGATGTGACTGTTTGGAGATGCAGGTCACTGAATGATGTGACAGTATTGGAGAGAATGCAGATCACTGAATGATGTAACTGTTTGGAGAGGGTGAAGATCACTGAACGATGTGACTGTTTGGAGAGGGTGAAGATCACTGAACAATGTGACTGGAGATGCAGGTCACTGAATGATGTGACTGTTTGGAGATGCAGGTTACTGAACGATGGGATTGTTTGGAGATGTAGGTCACTGAACGATGTGACTGTGTTGGAGAGGGTGAAGATCACTGAACGATGTGACTGTGTTGGAGATGCAGATCACTGAACGATGTGACTGTGCAAGAGAGGGTGCAGGTCACTGAACGATGTGACTGTTTGGAGAGGGTGCAGATCACTGAACGATGTGACTGTTTGGAGATGCAGATCACTGAACGATGGGACTGGTTGGAGATGCAGGTCACTGAATGATTTAACTGTTTGGAGAGGGTGATAATCACTGAATGATGTGACTGTGCTGGAGAGGGTGAAGATCACTGAATGATGTGACTGTGCTGGAGAGGGTGAAGATCACTGAACGATGGGAATGTTTGGAGATGCAGATCACTGAACGATGTGACTGTGTTGGAGGGGGTGCAGATCACTGAACGATGTGACAGTGTTGGAGGGGGTGCAGATCACTGAACGATGTGACTGTTTGGAGATGCAGATCACTGAACGATGGGACAGTGTTGGAGGGGGTGCAGGTCACTGAACGATGTGACTGTTTGGAGATGCAGATCACTGAACGATGTGACTGTGTTGGAGGGGGTGCAGAGCACTGAACAATGTGACAGTGTTGGAGGGGGTGCAGATTACTGAACGATGTGCCTGTTTGGAGAGGATGCAGGTCACTGAACGATGTGACAGTGTTGGAGAGGGTGCAGATCACTGAACGATGTGACTGTTTGGAGAGGGTGCAGGTCACTGAACGATGTGACTGTTTGGAGAGGGTGCAGGTCACTGAACGATGTGACTGTTTGGAGAGGGTGTAGGTCACTGAACGATGTGACTGTTTGGAGAGGGTGTAGGTCACTGAACGATGTGACTGTTTGGAGAGGGTGAAGATCACTGAATGATGTGACTGGAGATGCAGGTCATTGAACGATGTGACTGTTTGGAGATGCAGGTCACTGAACGATGTGACTGTTTGGAGATGCAGGTCACTGAACGATGTGACTGTTTTGGAGAGGGTGAAGATCACTGAACAATGTGACTGGAGATGCAGGTCATTGAACGATGTGACTGTTTGGAGAGGATGCAGGTCACTGAAGATTGTGACAGTGATGGAGAGGGTTCAGATCACTGAACGATGTGACTGTTTAGAGATGCAGGTCACTGAACGATGTGACTGTTTGGAGAGGTTGCAGATCACTGAATGATGTGACTGTTTGGAGATGCAGGTCACTGAACGATGTGACTGTTTGGAGATGCAGGTCACTGTCACTGAACGAAGTGACTGTTTGGAGAGGGTTCAGATCACTGAATGATGTGACTGTTTGGAGATGCAGATCACTGAACGATGTGACTGTTTGGAGATGCAGATCACTGAATGATGTGACAGTATTGGAGAGGGTGCAGATCACTGAACGATGTGACTGTTTGTAGATGCAGGTCACTGAACTATGTGACTGTTTGGAGAGGGTGAAGATCACTGAACGATGTGACTGTTTGGAGAGGGTGAAGATCACTGAACGATGTGACTGTTTGGAGATGCAGCTCACTGAATGATGTGACAGTATTGGAGAGGGTGCAGCTCACTGAATGATGTGACTGTTTGGAGAGGATGCAGGTCACTGAACATTGTGAATGTTTGGAGAGGGTGCAGATCACTGAACGTTGGGATTGTTTGGAGATGTTGGTCACTGAACGATGTGACTGTTTGGAGATGCAGGTCACTGGACGATGTGACTGTTTTGGAGATGCAGATCACTGAACGATGTGACTGTGCAAGAGAGGGTGCAGGTCACTGAATGATGTGACTGTGTTGGAGATGCAAGTCACTGAACGATGTGACTGTTTGGAGATGCAGATCACTGAATGATGTGACAGTATTGGAGTGGGTGCAGATCACTGAACGATGTGACTGTTTGTAGATGCAGGTCACTGAAAGATGTGACTGTTTGGAGATGCAGGTCACTGAACGATGTGACTGTTTGGAGAGGGTGCAGATCACTGAATGATGTGACTGTTTGGAGAGGATGCAAGTCACTGACCATTGTGAATGTTTGGAGAGGGTGCAGATCACTGAACGTTGGGATTGTTTGGAGATGTAGGTCACTGAACGATGTGACTGTTTGGAGATGCAGGTCACTGGACGATGTGACTGTGTTGGAGATGCAGATCACTGAACGATGTGACTGTGCAAGAGAGGGTGCAGGTCACTGAACGACGTGACTGTGTTGGAGATGCAGGTCACTGAAAGATGTGACTGTTTGGAGATGCAGATCACTGAACGATGTGACTGTGCAAGAGAGGGTTCAGATCACTGATCGATGTGACTGTTTGGAGAGGCTGCAGGTCACTGAAGATTGTGACAGTGATGGAGAGGGTTCAGATCACTGAACGATGTGACTGTTTGGAGATGCAGGTCACTGAACGATGTGACTGGAGATGCAGCTCACTGAATGATGGGAGTGTTTGGAGAGGTTGCAGATCACTGAAGATTGTGACAGTGATGGAGAGGGTTCAGATCACTGAACGATGTGACTGTTTGGAGATGCAGGTCACTGAACGATGTGACTGGAGATGCAGCTCACTGAACGATGGGACTGTTTGGAGAGGTTGCAGATCACTGAACGATGTGACTGTTTGTAGATGCAGGTCACTGAATGATGTGACTGTTTGGAGATGCAGGTCACTGAATGATGTGACAGGATTGGAGAGGATGCAGATCACTGAATGATGTGACTGTTTGGAGAGGGTGAAGATCACTGAACAATGTGACTGGAGATGCAGGTCATTGAACGATGTGACTGTTTGGAGATGCAGGTCACTGAACGATGTGACTGTTTGGAGAGGGTGAAGATCACTGAACAATGTGACTGGAGATGCAGGTCATTGAACGATGTGACTGTTTGGAGAGGGTGAAGATCACTGAACAATGTGACTGGAGATGCAGGTCATTGATCGATGTGACTGTTTGGAGAGGATGCAGGTCACTGACGATTGTGACAGTGATGGAGAGGGTTCAGATCACTGAATGATGTGACTGTTTGGAGATGCAGGTCACTGAACGAAGTGACTGTTTGGAGAGGTTGCAGATCACTGAATGATGTGACTGTTTGGAGATGCAGGTCACTGTAACTTAACGATGTGACTGTTTGGATATGCAGGTCACTGTCACTGATCGATGTGACTGTTTGGAGAGGGTTCAGATCACTGAATGATGTGACTGTTTGGAGATGCAGATCACTGAACGACCAGACTGTGCTGCTAGGGTGCAGATCACTGAACGATGTGACTATTTGGAGAGGGTGAAGATCACTGAACGATGTGACTGTTTGGAGAGGGTGCAGGTCACTGAACATTGTGAATGTTTGGAGAGGGTGCAGATCACTGAACGATGTGACTGTTTGGAGAGGGTGCAGGTCACTGAACGATGTGACTGTTTGGAGATGCAGGTTACTGAACGATGTGACTGTTTGGAGATGCAGGTCACTGAATGATGTGACTATTTGGAGATGCAGGTTACTGAACGATGGGATTGTTTGGAGATGTAGGTCACTGAACGATGTGACTGTTTGGAGATGCAGGTCACTGGACGATGTGACTGTGTTGGAGAGGGTGAAGATCTCTGAACAATGTGACTGTGTTGGAGATGCAGATCACTGAACGATGTGACTGTGCAAGAGAGGGTTCAGATCACTGATCGATGTGACTGTTTGGAGAGGGTGCAGGTCACTGAAGATTGTGACAGTGATGGAGAGGGTTCAGATCACTGAACGATGTGACTGTTTGGAGATGCAGTTCACTGAACGATGTGACTGGAGATGCAGCTCACTGAACGATGGGACTGTTTGGAGAGGTTGCAGATCACTGAAGATTGTGACAGTGATGGAGAGGGTTCAGATCACTGAACGATGTGACTGTTTGGAGATGCAGGTCACTGAACGATGTGACTGGAGATGCAGCTCACTGAATGATGGGACTGTTTGGAGAGGTTGCAGATCACTGAACGATGTGACTGTTTGTAGATGGAGGTCACTGAACGATGTGACTGGAGATTCAGCTCACTGAATGATGTGACTGTTTGGAGAGGATGCAGGTCACTGAACATTGTGAATGTTTGGAGAGGGTGCAGATCACTGAACGATGGGATTGTTTGGAGATGTAGGTCACTGAACGATGTGACTGTTTGGAGATGCAGGTCACTGAACGATGTGACTGTTTGGCGAGGGTGAAGATCACTGAATGATGTGACTGTTTGGAGAGGGTGCAGATCACTGAACGATGTGACTGTTTGGAGATGCAGGTCACTGGACGATGTGACTGTGTTGGAGATGCAGGTCACTGAACGATGTGACTGTGACTGGAGATGCAGGTCACTGAACGATGTGACTGTTTGGAGAGGGTGAAGATCACTGATCGATGTGACTGTTTGGAGAGGGTGCAGGTCACTGAACGATGTGACTGTTTGGAGAGGGTGAGGATCACTGATCGATGTGACTGTTTGGAGAGGGTGCAGATCACTGAACGATGTGACTGTTTGGAGAGGGTGAAGATCACTGATCGATGTGACTGTTTGGAGAGGGTGATGATCACTGAATGATGTGACTGTTTGAAGAGGGTGAAGATCACTGAACGATGTGACTGTGCAAGAGAGGGTGCAGATCACTGAACGATGGGACTGGTTGGAGATGCAGATCACTGAACGATGTGACTGTTTGTAGATGCAGGTCACTGAATGATGTGACTGTTTGTAGATGCAGATCACTGAATGATGTGACTGTTTGGAGATGCAGATCACTGAATGATGTGACTGGAGATGCAGCTCACTGAATGATGTGACTGTTTGGAGAGGATGCAGGTGACTGAACATTGTGAATGTTTGGAGAGGGTGCAGATCACTGAACGATGGGATTGTTTGGAGATGTAGGTCACTGAACGATGTGATTGTTTGGAGATCCAGGTCACTGAACGATGTGACTGTTTGGAGAATGTGAAGATCACTGATCGATGTGACTGTTTGGAGAGGGTGAAGATCACTGAATGATGTGACTGTTTGGAGAGGGTGAAGATCACTGAATGATGTGACTGTTTGGAGAGGGTGAAGATCACTGAACGATGTGACTGTGCAAGAGAGGGTGCAGATCACTGAACGATGGGACTGGTTGGAGATGCAGATCACTGAACGATGTGACTGTTTGTAGATGGAGGTCACTGAACGATGTGACTGGAGATGCAGCTCACTGAATGATGTGACTGTTTGGAGAGGATGCAGGTCACTGAACATTGTGAATGTTTGGAGAGGGTGCAGATCACTGAACGATGGGATTGTTTGGAGATGTAGGTCACTGAACGATGTGACTGTTTGGAGATGCAGGTCACTGGACGATGTGACTGTGTTGGAGATGCAGATCACTGAACGATGGGATTGTTTGGAGATGTAGGTCACTGAACGATGTGACTGTGTTGGAGAGGGTGAAGATCACTGAACGATGTGACTGTGTTGGAGATGCAGATCACTGAACGATGTGACTGTGCAAGAGAGGGTGCAGGTCACTGAACGATGTGACTGTTTGGAGAGGGTGCAGATCACTGAACGATGGGACTGGTTGGAGATGCAGGTCACTGAATGATTTAACTGTTTGGAGAGGGTGATAATCACTGAATGATGTGACTGTGCTGGAGAGGGTGAAGATCACTGAATGATGTGACTGTGCTGGAGAGGGTGAAGATCACTGAACGATGGGAATGTTTGGAGATGCAGATCACTGAACGATGTGACTGTGTTGGAGGGGGTGCAGATCACTGAACGATGTGACAGTGTTGGAGGGGGTGCAGATCACTGAACGATGTGACTGTTTGGAGATGCAGATCACTGAACGATGGGACAGTGTTGGAGGGGGTGCAGGTCACTGAACGATGTGACTGTTTGGAGATGCAGATCACTGAACGATGTGACTGTGTTGGAGGGGGTGCAGAGCACTGAACAATGTGACAGTGTTGGAGGGGGTGCAGATTACTGAACGATGTGCCTGTTTGGAGAGGATGCAGGTCACTGAACGATGTGACAGTGTTGGAGAGGGTGCAGATCACTGAACGATGTGACTGTTTGGAGAGGCTGCAGAGGTTGCTCATTGGGATATTACATGGGATGGAGTGTTCCTGTTCTGAGTCTTGGTCTGTTCTCCCTGTAGTGGAGCAAGCTAGGACGGAACATGGCTGTGTTAAAATTATATGCTGTACAGAGAGGACTGACTGCAGTAAATTTCCCTGTTATCACAGGTGAATTCTATTAGAAGTCCTAGATTTTATGTAAGGGAGAAAAGGTTCAGAAGGGACCTGTGGAAGATCTTTCTCACCCAGGGTGCTGATAGTACCTGGAGTATACTTGCAGAAGCAGAGTCACTGACAGCATGTAAGAGACGTCCAGACAATGACTTGAATCACTTTGGCATGCAAGTTTACAGACCAGATGACAGAAGATGCATGCCGATTGGTAGTGTGCACCTTGTGGGCTGAATGTGTTTCCATGCTGACTTTATGTCTCAACGACTCTATCTGAAATGAAGTCCAATGGAGCTCAGTGATGTTTGATGATGCTACACACTTTTGCAAACATGAAACAATCACTGCCCGCGGAATGATGCTACACACCTTTGCTAACACTGAAACCATCACTGTTTGCGGAATGATGCTACACACCTTTGCAAACACTGAGATAATCACTGCCCGCGGAACCCTCATTTGCCCAAACAGGGTGACTGCACAAGTTCGTTAATGAAAACTTGTAAAATTAAAATGCTACAGATACTGGAATTCTGAAATAAAAATGGAGAACTCTGGAAATCCTCACCAGTTCAGACAACAGTTGTGGGAGGAGAGAACTGTTCTTTCACAGAGTCACAGAGCATGACAGCACAGATACAGGCCCCTCGGCCCATCTAATCCATGCCTGCCTGTTTTTCTGCCTTGACCCATCTACCTGCCTGCTAATGATATTTCAGTTGTTCTGAGATGCTATCGCTGTTTGTCTCTGTATAGATGCTGCTGGACTTGCTGAGTGTCCCTCGTTACTCAGCCTGGCTGGAGCTGTCAGAGATACGTAAAACGTTGTTCAACACTGGGATCCAGGCTAGTTTGGAATTTGCTGATGCAGAAGGAATGGAGGGAATTAATCCTGAGGAAATGCATATCTGTAGTGAGCTGATAGAAATGGAGTGTGGTTGTCCACGAGCAGTGTGTGATCCACTTGATCTGTCCCATCAGCTGTGCCATCGATCCTAGTCGTGGAAACACAGATCCACATCTTTCAGTTTACATGGTTTGTTCTGGTCACCTCAGTAGAGGTAAAAACCACAATAAATGTGTGTATATATATAAGTTTAGCTTATATACATACACTGATTGTATGTCTATAAAGTTACTCTAGACACAGGAGTGTCTGTACATAAGGTGACTATAGTAAATGATAAAGTAGTGGTGATTGGTGTGGAATGGTGGTTAGTGGGTGGAGCTATTGATCAGCCTTACTGCTTGGGGAATGGTCCTGATGTGGATGTTATGTAGTCTCCTCCCTGATGGGAGTGGGACAAACAGTCCATGAGCAGGGTGGATGGGATCCTTTACGATATTGATGACCTGCTTCTGCCACCTTTCTGTATATACATCCTTGATGATGGGTGGCTTGGTGCCAGTGATGTGTTGGGCAGCTTTGACTACCCATTGTAGTGCCTTCCTGTCAGCCCATGGGTTCAGAGGAGATTTACCAGGGTGCTGTCTGGATTACAGAGCATGTCTTTTGAGGAAAGGTTGAGCGCTTTTGTCTTTGGAACAAAGGATGAGATGTGAATTGATAGAGGTGTATGAGATGATAAGAGGCGTAAATAGAGTGGACCGCCAGGGACTTTTTCCCAGGACAGATATGGCTGATACTAGAGGGCATAACTTTAAGGTGTCTGGAGGATAGTATAGAGGGATGTCAGAGGTAGGTTTTTACATAGAGAGTAGTGGGTGGAACACTCTCCCAGGGTTGTTGAGACAGAAACAAAAACCTGGGCCAAACAGTCTAATTCTGCTCCTGTGTCTTTAAAAAAAACCATAAGACCATAAGATATAGGAGCAGAATTAGGCCACTTGACGGGATGAGTTTTGGACAGAATTCTCTTAAATAGGGACATGGATGAAGGAAAAATGGAGGGTTATGCGGGAGGAAAGGTTTAGATGAGTTTTAGAGTAGGTCGTAAGGTTGGCACAACATCATGGGCTGGATAGGCTGTACTGTGCTGTAATGTTCTATGTCCTATGCTGATTGAACTCAGCTACTTGGGACAGGGCAGCAGTGAGACTGGGGAAAAGGTATATCGAGCGATGAAAGAAGCTCTAGCTTAGAGAGATGGGGTTATAGAACACAGAAGTTATGTTTAATTTGGAATAAACCTTGGTACAGAGTAGCTGGGGCATTGAGCACAAATCCTATCTCCACATCACACAAAATATTCACTGAGGCACTATGCAGAGTTCAAAAGGAACCTGCAAAGGTGATACCAAGAATTTGAAGTTTGTCACCTTTCACAGAAGTTTCAAAGTCTGACACTTCTCCCTCTTGTAAAGAGAAGGTGCCATGTTTAAGATTTTGATGAGGAAGACATGGATCAGTAGGTTCTGCCTGACCTGCCAAGTTCCCCTGGTATTTTGTGTGTGATTTCATTGGTGGGAAACCAGATCTCAGATCCACAAGGTGTAAAAAGTTATGGGGAGAGGGTAGAAGATTGGGGCTGAGAAGGAAAATGGATCAGCCATGATGGAATGGTGGAGTAGACTCAATGGGCCAAACAGTCTAATTCTGCTCCTGTGTCTTAAAAAAAACATAAGACCATAAGATATAGGAGCAGAATTAGGCCACTCGACCGGATGAGTCTGCTCCACCATTTCATCATGGTTTTCATCATTTCCCTTTCAAACCCAACCTCATGCCCTCTCCCTGTATCCCTTCAGGCCCTGACTACTCAAGAATCTATAAACCTCTGCCTTAAATATACCCAATGACCTGGCCTCCTCAGCCACCTGTAGCAACAAATTCCACAGATTCACCACTGTCGGGCTAAAGAAATTCCTCCTCATCTCCGTTCTAGATGGGTGTCCTCTGATGTTAGACTCTCCCACCAGAGGAAACATTCTCTCCACATCCACTGTTTCGAGGCCTTTCAACATTCGATAGATTCCAACGAGGTCACCCCTCATTCTTCAGAATTCTAGTGAAGTCCAGTTCCAATTATCAACCATATCTAGCGGTGTACAGCAGAAGAATCTGACCCTTCCACCAACAAGCCATCACCAACAATGAAGCAAATTATTTAAAAAAAACATTCTCTCCAAAAGCCGAATAACAGCTTCAGGAGAAACGTGTTTTCCCAGAGGGTGGGAAGGATGTGAAGATGCTGGAAGGTTCAGTGAACAGAGAGGCTGTGAAAGGCATGGCGGGTTCTTCTGCTGTTGGTTGTATGGAGGATCACGGAGAATCACTGACACAGAGCAAGCCAAGAGACCCTGCATCCAAAGACAACAAATTTCACGACATATGCCGGTGATATTAAACATAATTCTGATCCTGAGAGCTGCATCTTACAACAATGCCTCCCCGAGCGCAGCAGGAACGTCCTGATGAAGGGTCTCGGCCCGAAACGTCGACAGTGCTTCTCCTTATAGATGCTGCCTGGCCTGCTGCGTTCCACCAGCATTTTGTGTGTTGCAGCAGGAACGTTGCTGTTTCCGCAGCAGCCACTTGGTGGCGCAGCGTCACTGCGACAGCCAGCCTGATGCCTGGATTCTCAAAGCCCGGGGGGAGCTTCACCGGGTTAACCACTAAACACAAAGGCAGGTTCAGGGGAAAGGAGAAGGACTAAAAAACTGTAAATGGTGAAAAAGATCAGAGAACTGGAATGGGAGCAAAGCGAGATGTCGGAGAGAAAGCCTTCTGTTGTTCGGAGCTGACTTCCCAACAGTTGGAGAAAGTACAAGCGGCTAACTGTACGCCGCGCTGTGGCACAGCTGGGAGCGGTTTAATGGGGTTATTGTTGGGCATAAATGGTGCTGGAGAAAAGACCAAGCAAAGTATTATTTCACTTGACAGAGATCACTGCTAACTCTGAATCAGAATCGACGCAGTGTAAATCTGCCAGAAAGCACGCGGACTGATCTGGAATTAAGCAGATTTTGTGTCAAACACTGCAGCCATATTACATTCTAAATGGAAATTAAACAAACCTTCAGGACACAATGACTGAATAATTCGGGATTCCTTCATTCGAATAGATAGAGCTAACGCATCGCTCCGCTCTGCTGCTATGGGAACAGAGGTGGCGCCCAGCGCTCAGTGCAAGCTCGGGAGTGAACAGTCTGCTAACTCGTGGATTCATTTGCAAAAACATGAATTTAATTTGTAGTGTATTGTCGACGAATAACTGGGGAGATCTGATCAACAGAGGGCAGTCTGATAAAAGGGCTTTAATTCCTTATCTATTCAATAGGTACTGAATAACAAGACACATTCAATAATAGGGAATCCATACTTTAGTCGTAGGCTCAATGGAAAACGCTTTACATTGCCTGAAACGCAAGAAAACATTTCAGATCAGCCCTTTCATCGCAGGTCCAGACTTTTTAAACGTATTACCTATTCGAGATTTTTATTCCGTCACAAACTACATCCTTGGCGAAAAGAATTTAATTCATGCCAATGTGTACACGCCAATCGTTTATTATTCCCGCTTTGTTTACGATGATAGGTTTTCAGCATCCAGTCACCGAGAGGGTTACAAATCTGCCGTGGATCGAAACCAGTCGCACCATCCCCCACCACGGTGTTACCATGTCAACAGAAGCCATATTAACCAGAGAGATCCCTCTGTGTACAGCGACATGCCATTAACCTCAGGGCCCTAAGCCGTCCTGTTTCACTTGATAGCATATGGCGCTGGTCTGCACTCAACTGGGCGAGAGGGGTGATCAGACACAGAGTGTTTCAGTATACTGGGCTGGGTGAGGGTTTAGACAGTGTTTCAGTACTGTGAGCTGGGTGAGTGTTTAGACAGTGTTTCAGTACTGTGAGCTGGGTGAGTGTTTAGACAGAGTATTTCAGTACACTGAGCTGGGAGAGGGTTTAGATAGAGAGTATTTCAGTACACTGAGCTGGGTAGGGGATGAGACAGAGAGTATTTCAGTACACTGAGCTGGGAGAGGGTTTAGATAGAGAGTATTTCAGTACACTGAGCTGGGTAGGGGATGAGACAGAGAGTATTTCAGTACAGTGAGCTGGGTGAGGGGTCCAGCAGAAAGAAATTTGTAGCACTCACCACCTATTTTTTCATTTGGAATCTGCTCTGGGTGTATAGTTGGAGCAGAGTTGATGGGCTGATTAGCCTAATTCTGCTCTGATGTTTTCTGGTCTTACGTCCTTACACTTTCTTCCAATCACCTTAAAATCATGGCCTCTCATATTATGATCTCCACCCTGTCTGTCCACTCAATCTTTGCCCTTTAACAACAAAGTGTTCAGATGGACCCAGTTTTGACTCACATGCAGGGTGAATAATCTGTGGGGGGATTTCTCTGGATACAGCCTGTATCTTTCCTTCTGTCCAGCTGTTATTTCTTCTCTGCAGAACTGGGACAGAGTGCCTAGTGCTGGACACGTGAGTGATGTGGCCTGTCTTTCATAACTGGCTGTCTTTAGCTTGATGGCAGTGATGTGGGTCTGGGAAGATCCCTCCCCCAAGGGCATGTGCCATGGTTGTGGATTTTTGCTTGACTGCCTCGACATCCTAATCAGCAAGGATGTCTCCGAGCACTCCCTCAAAGTCCAGCCAACATGGTATGTGGCCCGAGGACGGGCTATTGCCTGGTGTGGAGATAGAGCCACTCTGCCCTGAGCATTGCTGCTGGCATCAGAGGAGAAGGCAGGAGAATGGGGTTGAGAGGTCTAATAAATCAGACATGACGGAATAGAAGAGCAGACTTGATAGGCCGAATGGCTTAATTCTGCTTTTATGTCTTCTGGACTATCTACTGCCCAAACAGCTATTGCCTACAGCATACGACTCACGGCATACATACCGAGTGCACTGCTGCCACACTGATGCACCATCAATAACTCACTCTGAGACGTAAGAAGCGAGATATCGGCTTTTATTGACTAGAAGAATGAACAACACTACATCCTGGAGAATGAGGCCGGGCTCAGGCCTCAATCGCCTTTATACAGGGGTCTGTGGGAGGAGCCACAGGAGCAGTCCAGACAGGTATATGTAGTTCACCACATTCACCCCCCCCCCCCCCTTTGTTTTAAAAGAGTCCCCAGGTGGCGAAGTTTCTTATAAGTATATTTACAGGTTAAGTCTATCAGGTGGTTGAATCTGTCGCTGCGATCTACGTAGCTCCGGCTGCGATTGCACAGGTGCCGGAGGTGGTGATTGCACAGGTGCCGGAGGTGGTGATTGCACAGGAGACGGAGGTTGTGCTGGTTCTGGCCTAACTGGAGGTGTCAGGGATCCCTCATGTGTGTGCGAGGTGCCCAGAATATACGCGTACGAGATGCCTGGTACATGAGCGTTGTGAGGAGTCTGTGTGGGGCACGGTGTGCGCGGTGTCACCTCGGGTACAGGGTTCATAGTTACCGTGGAGTGTATGGGGTAATGGTCTGCTGCTCCTGCGGGCGCCAGGTCGCGGACAGAGACCGTGTCCTCCCGCCCATCAGGCAAGACCACGTAGGCATACTGGGGGTTAGCATGCAGAAGGTGAACCCTCTCAACCAGCGGGGAGTATTTATTACTCCTCACATGTTTTCGTAGCAGCACTGGCCCCGGGGACGTCAGCCAAACTGGTAGGGTGGTCCCAGTGACAGACTTCCTGGGAAAAGAAAATAGGCGTTCGTGAGGGGTGGCATTGATGGACGTACATAACAGGGAGCGGATAGAGTGGAGTGCCTCAGGGAGGACCTCCTGCCATCGAGAGACCGGCAACCCTTTTGACTTAAGGGCTAAAAGTGTGGCCTTCCACACTGTGGCATTCTCCCTCTCCACCTGTCCATTCCCCCGGGGATTGTAACTCGTGGTTCGACTAGTAGCAATGCCCCTAGCTAGCAGGTACCGGCGCAGCTCGTCACTCATAAAGGAGGACCCTCTATCACTGTGGATATAGCAGGGATATCCGAACAGAGTGAAGAGCTGGCGCAGGGCTTTTATGATGGATGTGGTAGTGGTGTCGGGGCAGGGAATGGCAAAGGGGAATCGTGAGTACTCGTCAATAATATTGAGAAAATAGACATTGCGGTCGGTGGAGGGAAAGGGGCCCTTAAAGTCAACACTCAGTCGCTCAAAAGGGCGGGTGGCCTTGACAAGTTGCGCCGTGTCAGGACAGTAGAAGTGCGGTTTGCACTCAGCGCAGATTTGGCAGTCCCTGGTCATCGTCCTGATGTCCTCCAGGGAGTACGGCAGGTTCTGGGCTTTAACGAAATGGTAAAATCGGGTGACCCCCGGATGGCAAAGATGTGCATGAAGGGCATACAGCTGGTCGAGCTGTGCGCTAGCACACGTTCCCCGGGATAGGGCATCGGGGGCTCATTGAGTCTGCCAGGCCGGTACAGGATATCATAATTGTAGGTGGAGAGTTCTATTCTCCACCGCAAAATTTTATCATTTTTGATTTTGCCCCGCTGTTGGTTGCTGAACATGAACGCAACCGAGCGCTGGTCGGTCAGCAAGGTGAACCTTTTGGCGGCGAGATAGTGCCTCCAGTGCCTAATAGCTTCCACTATGGCCTGGGCTTCTTTCTCCACCGCGGACTGCCGAAGTTCAGAGCCTTGAAGGGTACGAGAAAAGAATGCTACTGGCCTGCCTTCCTGATTGAGGGTAGCGGCAAGCGCGAAATCGTCTCTACTTGGAAGGGAATGGTCTCGTCCACTGCATGCATCGTTGCTTTGATAATGTCCCCTTTAATGCAGCTGAAGGCCGCGCAGGCCTCAGCAGAGAGGGGCAAAGTGGTAGACTTGACCAGGGGGCAGGCCTTGTCTGCGTAATGTGGGACCCATTGGGCGTAATAGGAAAAAAACCCAGGCACCGCCGGAGGGCCTTGAGAGTGGTGGGAAGAGGGAGTTCTAACAGGGGGCGCATACGGTCGGGGTCAGGGCCAATGACCCCGTTTTCCACGAGATACCCAAGGATAGCGAGTCGGGTGGTTCTGAACACACACTTGTCCCTGTTATAAGTAAGGTTCAAAGCTTCGGCCACTTGGAAAAATCGTTGGAGGTTGGCGTCGTGATCCGACCAGTCGCGACCACAGATGGTGATGTTATCTAGATAGGGAAATGTGGCCTTCAGGTTGTACTGGTCCACCATCCGGTCCATTTCCCTCTGGAAGACTGAGACACCATTGGTGACACCAAATGGGACGCGTAGGAAGTGATAGAGCCTGCCGCCCGCCTCGAAGGCGGTGTAGGGTGGTCCTCTGGGCGGATGGGGAGCTGGTGATAAGCGGATTTCAGATCTATCGTCGAGTACACCTTGTACTGAGCTATCTGGTTGACCATATCCGCGATGCGGGGTAGGGGGTACGCGTCAAGCTGCGTGAACCTATTGATGGTCTGACTATAGTCCACAACCATCCTATTTTTCTGCCCAGTCCGAACAACAACCACCTGGGACCGCCAAGGGCTTGTGCTTGGCTCGATGATCCCCTCCCCGAGCAGCCGCTGCACCTCTGACTGAATGAAGGTCCTGTCCCCTGCGCTGTACCTCCTGCTTTTAGTCGCCACCGGTTTACAGTCGGGGGTCAGGTTGGCGAACAGCGATGGGGGAGGGATCTTGAGGGTGGAGAGGCTGCAAATAGTGTCAGTAGCACAGCTATCGGCATGGTGCTGGGCGGGACGTGTGGTTCGGTGTGTATGTGTGTGCGGTAACGGGGTATATGGCGAAGTCCCACCAAACTGAGGATTCCTGACAGTGAGCGGTGGGAGGGACCCGTCATTTGCCATAGTCACACTTTCGAGATGGCTCTGGAAGTCCAGCCCCAATAGCACAGGTGCGCACAGTCGAGGCATGACCAGTAGCGCAAAGTTCTGATATTCTGTGCCCTGCACCACCAATGTCGCTACACAACCCACCCGGATGTCTGTGGAATGCGACCCAGAAGCCAAGGTGATCCTGTGACTTACCGGCTGTGTCACGAGTCCGCAGCGTTGCACTGTGTCCGGGTCAATAAAACTCTCAGTGCTGCCCGTGTCAAACAGGCAGCTAGTCCTGTGTCCCTCCACCAGGATGTCCATCATTGACCTTGCGAGCTGGTGCGGAGCGCTTTGGTCGAGGGTTACGGTGGCCAGAGTTGAAATGCCATCTTGGTGCCCGGTAAACACCGGCGAGTCGGGGGCGGGGCAAGGTGATGACGGCAAAGATGGCCGCCCACATCCGGGCATACAAGATGGCGGCCCCCACGTCTCACACGGGTAGGTAGGGGCGGGGCATGGTGACGCCGGCAAAGATGGCCGCCCACATCCGGGCATGGAAGATGGCGGCCCCCACGTCTCAAATGCAGTGCTGCTCGACCCCGCGCGCGGTTTAGACTTACAGGCTCTGGCGAAATGGCCCAGTTTTCCGCAGCTGGAGCAGGTCGCTTCTCGAGCTGGGCAACGGTTTCGAGGATGTTTCTCAAGCCCACAGAAATAACACAGCTTTTGCTTGGTCGGGTTCGGGGAGTGCGTGGAACCGCGACTGGCAGCGGCGTTGGCGAATTCACTCGCGGGAACCGGCGGTGGCAGGGTCTGAGGCGTCCACGGAACCGGCGGGAAATCACGTGGCTGGACAGCGTCAGCGTTGTGCAGAGCAGCCTCCAGCGTGTCGGCCGTCTCGATCGCCGAGCGTAAGGTAAGATCAGCATTTTCCAGCAGCCGCTGGCGCACATACACTGACCTAATTCCGGTCACAAAGGCGTCTCGTACCAAGAGTTCCGCATGCTGTTCTGCCGTGAGCGTTTTGCAGTCACAAGTCCGCACGAGTGCCTGTGGAGCTCAGAGAAATTCGGCGGACGACTCCCCAGGGCGCTGTCTGCGCGTGGCCAAGCAATGTCTGGCATAGACGGCGTTCACCGGCCGCAGGTACTGTCTTTTGAGGGCGTCAAGCGCCCCTTCGTAGGTCGAGGGGTCCCTGATGAATGAATAAACTTTTGGGGCGAGTCTCGAGAGGAGAATTCTGTGCCTAACAGCGGGGTCAGTTGCACGAACCTCCTCCAAGTATGATTGGAAGCATGCAAGCCAGAGTTCAAAGGCAAGAGCTGCTTCAGGGTCTTGGGGGTCCAAATCCAATCTTTCCGGACGTAAAATGGCTTCCATGTTTTAACTTCCAGTCAATAAAATTGATGCACCATCAATAACTCACTCTGAGACGTAAGAAGCGAGATATCGGCTTTTATTGACTGGAAGAATGAACAACACTACATCCTGGAGAATGAGGCCGGGCTCAGGCCTCAATCGCCTTTATACAGGGGTCTGTGGGAGGAGCCACAGGAGCAGTCCTGACAGGTATATGTAGTTCACCATACACACAGAGAGGCTTTCAAAGTCCACACGTCCCATCAGAATGCCATCTTGCCCCCACTGCTGGCTGTGACAGCAATGTCTCCGTGGTGATGAGGAGCATTTAACTCTTGGAGTCTTGCTGTCCCTGTTAATTCACAGCTGCCCTGCTACTCAGCATGGCCTGAGAGTTTGGAATGCGTTACTGAGGGTCAGGTGTGCGGTTTGGTGATGTCTTTCATGATTAAATATTTGGCGGTTGGATGTGACCATGAAATCTGGAATGAACAGTCATAAAAGTGATGTGTGGAAAACTGGAAGAAGATGGTGCCTGTAAATAACGTGACCAACATCCTCTAGTATTTTCACATCTTCTATGTCTTCTTTTCATTCAAATGTGGTTCTGCTACTGTTGGAGTCTGTGATTAACTTTCTGGTGGTGTGTTTTCAGGCCGATTGAGCGACCTGGTACTCTGCTGTCCCTGAGGATGTTCTGTAAGGCTTTGAGCAAAGATTGTGGGCTCGAGGTCAAGAAGCCTAGAGATGGGATGTGAGCCCATTTCTTGCCGATCTCACTGATTAAAGCATTGAGGAAGACTGAAGTCATCAAGGTGAATGTGGTCAGTGAACATATGTTCAGTGCCATCTACCAGCCTCTCAGTTCTGCTCCCCGATGAAGGTCCCTGCAGTTGAATGGCCTGTCTCTCCTTCAATACTGCCAGAATTTTGGGTTTTGGGCAAAGTTTAATTAATGCAGTTTGTGGGTTGGATTCTGTAGTTCATGTTATGATGTGTTTCTGGTTTCTGGTCATTCCTTTTTTAATTGCTATTTTGGGCAATTTTGAATTGGGACGATCTGCAGAAAAGGATCACTGAGCTGAAATTAATATTTCTGGATTCTTTCAATTTTGTGTTTAATTTTCTGTGTTTTTTGGTTGCCATTTGCATGATATATGTTTTTTTGATGTTCGGGTGGGTTGATGTTTTCTTTGAACAGGTTCCATGGTGTTTCTTTGTTTTGTGGCTGTCTGTGGGGAAGATGTATCTCAGGGTTGTATACTGCTTACAGACTTTGATAATGAATGTACTTTGAATCTTTGACTACTGCCCAAGAGTATCTGCTCTTGATCAGATACACTCATCAGGCTTGGTGGTGACAAATGACGTCCTCCACCAGAAAGGTTGGCTCTGGTCCACCTGAGGCTGGGCACATATACTTCCTGGGCTTCCTCACTGAGATCCAGGGGCCTCAGAGGGCATTGAAGATGGCTGGGTCTGGACACAAATACCTCCTGGGCTCCCTCACTGACAGCCAGAGGCCTCAGGGCATTGAAGATCACTGAGTGGATTACCAATCTGCACTTCTGGTGGTGAACATCTACTCAGTGCCAATATGCCAGAAGGCTCAGTGCAAATGCCCAGCACATAGTGCAAGATCACAGGGCTGTACAGAGAGCTTTTGGCAGATCGGCCTTCATAAATCAAGTATTGAGTACACAGTTGGGATGTTACGCTGAAGTTGTATAAGAAGTTGCTGAGGCCTGATTTAAAGGTTTGTGTGCAGGTCTGACCATCTACCTACAGGAAAAATACCAAAAGAGATTGCAGAGAAAACTCCCCTTCTGTGACTCCATGGGTATCCTCCACATGCTCCAGTTTCTGCCCATGTTCGCTACAGGATAGTGTTGGTAGGTTGTGGGAGTTTTGACAGACTGGTGGCATCTGTTGCCGGGACAAGTTGAATTAAACATAAGTTGTGGTGGAAGAGATCAGAGGATGGCAGAGGAGGGATGTTTTTCAGAATGGAGGATGTGACCTGTTGTGTGCAACAGGGGTCCATGCTAGGCCCACAATTGTTTGTCATCTGTATTAACAATATGGACAACAGTGTAGTTGGCATGGTTTGTAAGTTTGCAGATGCCACCAGAGTTGGTGATAGAGTGGCCAGTGAAGGAGGTATCTAAGGTTACAACAGGATGAAGGTCAACTGGGAAAGTGGTCAAAGAAATGGGAGATGGAATTCAATTAGACAAGTGTTGACTGTTGCATTTTGGTAAGTTAAACCAGGGCAGGAATAACATAGTAAATACTCTGGAGAGTGTTGGAGAACAGGGAGACCTAGGGATACAGCTACATAGGCCTTAAGGCCAAAATACCATAAGATGTAGGAGCAGAATTAGGCCATTTGGCCCATCAGTTTTTCTCTGCCATTTCATCATGGCTGATACATTTTTTCTTTCAGCCCCAATCTCCCGCCTTCTCCCCATAGTTCTTGATTAGCCAGGGCCTCAAAGGGTATGGGGAGAAGGTAGGGGAGTGGGGACGACTGAAAGAATTGGATCAGCCATGATTGAATGGTGGAGCAGACTCGATGGGCTGAATGGCCTACTTCTGCTCCTATATCTTATGGACATAACCCTTCACACTTTGACTAATCAAGAGCCTATCAACCTCTGCCTTAAATATACCCAATGACTTGGCCTTCACAGCTGCCTGTGGCAATGAATTCCACAGACTCACCACTCTCTGGCTAACGAAATTCCTCCTCATCTCTGTTTGAAATAGATGTTCTCTATTCTGAATCAGTATCCTCTGGCCTTCTCCATATCCTCTCCACATCCACTCTATCGAGGCCTTTCAACGTTCGATAGGTTTCATTGAGGTCACCCTTCATTGTTCCGAATTCCAATGAGTACAGACCCACAACCATCAAACGCTCCTCATATGATAAGCCTTTCAATCCCAGAAGCATTTTTGTGAACCTCTTTTGAGCATTCTGGAATGATAGCATGTCCTTTCTTAGATAACGGGCCCAAACTGCTCACAATACTCCAAGTGAGGCTTCAACAGTGTCTTATAAAGCCTCAACATAACCTTGCTTTTAAATTCTAGTCCTCTCAAAATGAATGCTAACATTGCATTTTCCTTCCTCACAACAGACTCAACCTGCAAATTCACCTTTAGGGAATCCTGCACGAGGACTCCCAAGTCCCTTTGTACCTCAGATTTTTGATTTTTTTTCTTCATTTAGAAAATACTCTACATTTCTATGTATGACCATACACTTCCCAACAATGTATTCAATCTGCTAATGTCTTCACTGAATGTGGCTACACACATACTGTAGATGGGTTGGTGAAGAAGGCATTTGGCATGCTTGCCTTCAACATTTTTGTCTTTGCATACAAGAGTAGGGTTATCATACTCCAGCTGTGCAAGATATCGGTGAGATCACATTTGGTGTATTGTGTGTGGTTCTGGTAGTCTAGTTATAGGAAGATGTCCTTCAGCTAGAAAGGGTGAAGGAGAGAATCAGAAAGATGTTATCTGGCCTGGAGGACCAGAGTTAGAAGTAGATTGTGGCTAGGCTGGGGCTTTTATCCTTGAAGTGTATGAGGTTGAGCTCAGAAAGTGGATGGTCACAGTCTTTTCCCCAGAGCAGGGGAATCTAAAACTAAAGGGAACAGGGTGACGGAGAGAAGCAAAACATTTAAAGGGGACCTGAGGGGGAAGTTTTTCAACCAGAGGATGATGAGTATATGGAACAAGCTGCCAGAAGAAGTGGCAGAGGTGGGCATAATTACAGCATTTAAAAGACATTTGGACAGATACAGACTGTAGGTAGGAAACATTTAGAGAAATCTGGATCAAATGCAGGGTAATGGATTTAGCTCAGTTGGTGACTGTGGTCAGAATGGATAAGATGGGCTGAAGGGCCTGTTCCTATGCTGTATGTCTCTGTAACTTGAAGGATAACGAGTTGCTTCATTTCTGGAATGTTGCTTGTGAGTCAAAAGTATGAGTGGTATTTGTGGAATTCCTGGACAAGAAGCAAATTTGCGGATGACTCCAAGATTGGGGACTATAGTGGGTAGCAAGGAAGACTATCATGGCTTGCAGTGGGATCTAGACCAGAAGGAAAATTGGGCTGAAAAAAGGCGGATGGAATTTATTGCAGACAAATGCGACATGTTGCACTTTAGGAGGACCAACTAGTGAAAAGTAAGGCACTGAGGAGTGTGGTAGAACAGAGGGATTTAGGAATACAGATCCATAATTCATTGAAAGTGGTTTCACAGGTAGATAGGGTCGTAAAGAAACTTTTGGCACATTGGCCTTCATTAATCAAAGTATTGAGTGCAGGTGTTGGGATGTTATGTTGAAGGCATTGGTGAGGCCTAATTTGGAGTACTGTGTGCAGTTTTGGTCACCTACCTACAGGAAAAATGTAAATAAGATTGGACAAGTACTGAGAAATATTACAAAGATGTTGCCAGAACTTGAGGGCCTGAGTTATAGGGAAAGTTGAATAGGTTAGGATTTTATTGGAGTGCAGGAGAATGAGGGTAGATTTGATAGAGGTATACACATTTATGAGGAATATAGAGGGTAAGTGCAAGCAGGCTTTCCCACTGAGGTTTGGTGGGACTTAAACTAGAGGACATGGGTTAAGGGGGAATGTGAGCTGTTTAAGGGGAACATGAGGGGGCACTCTTTTTCTCAGAGGGTGGAATGAGCTGCCAGTGCAAGTGGTGGGTTCAGATTTGATTTCAACATTTGAGGGAAATTGGGAGAGGAACATATATGGGAGGGTTATGGAGGGATATGGTCCAGGTGCAGATTGAAGGGACTAGGCAGATGAATAGTTCGGCATGGACTAGATGGGCTGAAGGGCCAGTTTCTGTGCTATAGTATTCTATGACTCTAGTTGGCAATACCTGCTTTGTTGAGCACCTCCACTCTATCCACCAAAAGCGGAACTTCCTGGTGGTCAAATATTTTAATTCTGATTCCCATTCCCGTTCCGACATAACAGTCCATGGCTTCTGCTTGTGCCAAGATGAGGCCACCCTGAGGGTGGAGGAGCAACACCTTATATTCCGTCTGGGTAGCCTCCAACGTGATGGCCTGAATATCGATTTCCCCTTCCGGTTAAAAATAAAATCTCTCCCCTTCCCCTCTTCTTCTATTCCCCACTCTGGCCTCTTACCACCTCTACCCCGAGTCCCTGTCTCCTTCCCTCTCTCCTGTGGTCCAGTTTCCTCTTCTTTCAAATACCTTCCTTTCCAGCTCTTTACCGTTCCCACCCACCCAGCTTCACCTATCACCTTCCAGCTATCCTCCTTCCCCTTCCCCCACCTTTTTACTCTGGAGTCTTCCCCCTTCTTTTCCATACCTGAAGAAGGGTCTCGGCGTGAAACGTTGACTATTTATTCATCTCCATAGACGCTGCCTGACCTGCTGAGTTCCTCTAGCATTCTGTGTGTGATTCCTTAAGAGTTGCTGGATTCTTTAACAGGTCTGTGCAGAATCAGAAACCAAGTGCCTCAACCTTTGTCCATAGCACCAAAGCAGACCATAGCAAAACAAGGTTAAAAATCAATTTTCCTTCATATAGTGCCACTTCCATATCTCAATACCCCAAATTAAATGAACAACTGGTTAATATTAATGTTTAGATCAATTCCATGCATCATTCACAGAGAGCTGATGCATCATCCAAATAGATCACTCTGGCACTCAGACAGGATATTCAGCAAATAATGCAGCACAATACCAGAAATCACAGGAGCCAAATTAGGCCATTTGGCCCACTGTCTGTTCTGCCATTCCATCATAGCTGATTTATTATTCCTCTCCAAACCATTCTCCTACCCTCTGTCCATAACCATTGATGCCCTGACTAATCAAGAACCTTTCAACTTCCACTTTAAATACGCCCAAAGGCTTGTCCTCCACGGTGATAGACCATAGAACATAGAACAGACAGCATAGGGACAGTCCCACAGTTATCTGTGGCAATTAATTCTAAGATTAAACCCCCCCTCTAGCTAAACAAATTCTTCCTAATATCTATTATAAAAGGATGTTCATCTATCCTGAAGCTGTGCCCTCTAGTCCTAGTCTCCCCCACTATAGGAAACATCCTCTCCACATCCACTCTATCTAGGCTTTTCAATATTCAACAAGTTTCATTGAGATTCCCCTCATTCTTCTAAACTCCAGCGAGTAAAGGCCAGAGCCATCAAACAGTCCTCATGTGATAACCCTTTCATTTCTGGGATAATTCTTGTGAATCTTCTCTGGATCCTTTCCAATGCCAAGACATCTTTTCTTAGATAATGAGCCCAAAACTGCTCACAATACTTGAAATATATCTTGGATATATGACACTAAAACAAAGTTGTTCTTGAATTGGATGATCCATTTTGTTTCTTTATTGGTCTACCCTCAGATGTGAGAACAGTCATGAGAAGTGTCAGAGAAAACACTGTGAGGAACTCATACCAAATGCTGGAGGAATTCTTCACTTTAGGCAGTATCAATGGACGAGAATAATCCGATGGAATATCAGGCTGAGGCCCTTCAGCAGGACTGGAAAGGGAGGGGGAAGAAGCCGGAATAAGAAGGTGGGGGTAGAAGGGGGAGAGGTGAAGGATTACAAACTGGCAGGTGATATCTAAAACCAGGTGAGATGAAAGTTGGGTGGGTGAGGAGAGGGGAATGAAGTAAGAAGCTGGAAGATGATAGGTGGAAGAGGTAAAGGCTGAAGAAGAAGGAATCTGATAGGAGAGGAAGAAAGAGAAGGAGATGTTGGGCATATGAGGAGACAAATGAGTTGTGAGAAGGTAACCAGAATGAGAAATGAAAAATGTGAGAAGGAGGGAAAGTGGAGAAATGGTAGAGATAGATTACCCACAGAGAAGTTACAGACATTTCTGAGACACCAAAGGCATGTGGCCCATGTGACAGGGCATTCAGACCATAACAGATTACAAGTCCACCCTACACGTCAGCAACAGTGACGCTGGTCTTCCTGACAGGCTGATTGTCTTTTACACTCAGTTTGATGCAGAGAACAGTGCTGATGAGGAAGACCGCAACTCCTTCCTGAGGAGCAGATGCTCTGTCCAGCCTCAGCTGATGCGAGGAAGACCCTAGCTAGGTCAACACACGTAAAGCTGCAGGGCCTGATAACCTACCTGTTTGGGTGCTGACAGATTGCACAGCCCGGTTAACAGAGGTTCCAACAGACATTTTCAATGTCTCTGTGGAACAGGTCACTTCTTGTGGGCTTCAAGGCAGGCACCATCATTCCAGTAGTCAAGAGGGCGACAGTAACCTGCCTCAATGACGACTGTTCAGTGGCACTTTCAGTGTTTTGAGCAGGTGGTTATGGATTGTATTAAATCCCATCTTCCTGCTACATTGGATTCTTCCTGGTTTACTTACCGCTCAAATCAGTCCACTCACGATGGCACTCTACTCCACCCTCCCCACCTGGAAAATGATATCTCTATCACCAGGATGCTGTTTATCAAATTCAGATAGCTAGATAGATAGATATGTTATCGATTCCAAATGAAATTACAGTGTCACAATAGCATTACAAGTTCAGTTTGGCATTCAATACAATTATCTCTCAGAAGCTGGTAGGTAAACTGTCCTCATTGGGTCTCAACACCTCTCTCTGTAGCTGGATCCTGGACTTCTTGACAGAAAGATGATAGTCAGTCTGTGTCAGCAGTAACATCTCTAGCTCCATCACATTGAGCGTGGCATCCTACAGGCTGCATGTTCAGCCCATTGCTGTACGTGCTGCTGACGCTAGATCCATTTCAAACCAAATCATCAAGTTTGTCGATGACACAACAGAGACTGGCCTCATCAACAATGACAGTGAGACGGTGTACAGAGAGGGGGTAGAGTGGCTAGTAGAATGGTGTGAGCACAACATCTTGAGTCTCAACATGGACAAGACCAAAGAGATGATTGTGGACTTTAGGAAGGTCCCGGCTGACCTCTCCTCACTGCACGTAAATGGAGAGAATTGGGAGCACCATATTTCTGGGAGTGTACATAACGGACACTATTACCTGGTCCCTTAAAAACATCTCTTTAGTCAGGAAAGCACAGCAATGTCTCCACTTCCTGAGGATACTGAGGTGGGCGAAGATTTCCACCCACCCCGCCCCATTCTAACCAATTTCTACAGGAGCACTATTGAGATCATCCTGATCAACTGCATCACTGCCTGGTACGGGAACTACAAAGCATCTGACCACAAGATACTACAAAGGATTGTGAGGATTGCTGTGAGGATCATCGGGGTCTCTCTTCTATGCATTTGAGATATTTATCAGGTGTGCTGCATACACAGGGTGACAATGATCCCTCCCATCCACAATCTTCCCATCAAGCAGGACAAGGACTATTAGGATGGGAGACAGATTCTTCCCGCAGGCCATGAGACTACAGAGCTCCCTGCCAGTAACCACGTCTCATCACGTATGAAGTGGCAGCAGTGTTTTACTGATTACTTTTTAACTTGTGCCGTGAATGAAATGCTAATGCTAAATGTCAAACTTCTGGGATATATTTTATTATTTGTTAATTTGTTTATGGTAATATTACTTTGTGTTATGTGTGTGGGTTATATGTACTGTGTTGTGCACCTGGGTCCGGAGAAACATGGTTTCATTGGTTGAATGGTAATAAACTGAACTTGAACTTAAAATTAATACTCATGCCATCAGGTTGCAGATCAAATATGAGGTGTTGCTCCTCCAACTAAGATTTCTAACACCTGTGAAACCCCATGTGTTTCAGAGCAGATACCATACCTGACCTATGGTCTACAATGATTGCAAAGTGGACACCAGTTGGTCTATTCCCACAGGGATGTGGGTGAATGGAACACATCATGAAGATACCATACCTGACCTCTGGTCTACGATGATTGCAATGTGGACACCGGTCAGTTTATTCCTGCAGAGACGTGGGTGAATGGAACTCCTCCACCCCCTGGAAATTCACCTTTGTGGTCTCAGGATCAAAGCAAAACATCACTCCAACCTGGAGTTTGCTCTTCATCTCCTCTGTATATATAGGATGAGGGAAATGACCTAATAGAGGATACAAGATGATAAGAGACATATACTGAATGAACTTTTTTTCCAGGGCAAAAATGGTGAATTTGAGGAGGCATAATTTTAAAGTGTTTGGAGGAAAGTATAGTGGAGATGTCAGAGGTAGGTTGTTTTTTTACAAAGATAGATAGATAGATAGATACTTCATTGCTCCCAGAGGAAATTACAGTGTCACAGTAGCATTACAAATGCACAGATATACAAATATTGCAAGAGAAGTAGGAAAAAAAAATTACCTTAAAAATAAGATTTCCAAGATTTACAACTTCAGGGTATGGTAAATAGAGCTCAAACAGAGCTCTGAAAAACATAGCTTAATAACAATCTAACACGAGGGGGTCATCACTTCCATGGCTATATGTTGACTCATTACAGAGCCTAATGGCCAGGGGGTAAGAATGATCTCATATAGTGCTCTTTGGAGCAGCACAGTTGTCTTAATCTTTAATGAAAGCGCTCCTCTGTTCAGCCAAGGTGGCATGCAGAGGGTGAGAAGCATTGTCCAGAACTACCAGGATTTTCCAGAGGCTCCTTTGTTCTACCACAGCCTCCAGTGTGTCCCGTTTGACTCCTATAACAGAGTCAGCCTTTCTAATCAGTTTATTGAGCCTGTTGGCATCACCCGTGTTGATGCCATTGCCCCTGCACACCACCACATGGAAGATTGTACTGGTGACAACAGATTGGTAGAACATGTGAAGGAGAGGGTTGCATACTCCAAAGAACCTCAGTCTCCTCAGGAAGTAAAGGTGATTCTGGCCCTTCTTGTACACAGTCTCTGCGTTGGTGCTCCACTCATCTGTCATCCAGGTGCACGCGTAGGTACTTGTAGGTCCTCACAACATCCACGTCTTCACCATCAATAGTAACAGGGAGCAGTGCAGGCTTAGCCTTCCTAATGTTGAGCTGCAGATGATTCAGCTTGCACCATTCAATAAAGTCCTCCACCAGGGCCCTGTTTTCATCCTCCCGTACTCCCTTTATACACCCAAGTATTGCTGAGTCATCAGAGAATTTCTGCAGATGACATGACTCAGTGTTGTGTCTGAGGTATGCAGAGTAAACAAGAAGGAAGCCAATACAGTCCCTTGTAGGGACCTAGTGCTGTTTTTAGCCATGTTTGATGCATCTCTGAAGCCACACAAACTGTGGTCTGCCAGTCAGTTAGTCCATTATCCAGGATACAATGGAATTGTCAACCTGCATTGAACTGAGTTTTTCCCCCAGCAATGCGGGCTGTATGGTATTGAAGGCACTTGAGAAATCAAAAAACATAATCTTCACAGTGCCGCCCTGCTTATCCAAATGGGAGTAGGCTCTGTTCAGCAGGTAGATAGATCTGACCGGGGGTCGCAGGTGAGCCAGCACCAGCCTCTCTAGGGTCTTCATGATGTGTGAGGTCAGAGCCACTAGACGGCAGTCACTCAAGTCTCTTGGGTACCGGGACCACACATATTGTTTTCCATGCAGTCGAGACTCTTTCCAGGTTGCGACTCAGATTGAAAATGCGCTGGAGAACTCCACACAGCTGCTCAGCACACTCCTTCAGGACCCTGGGGTTCACACCATCCAGTCCCAATGCTTTGCCATGTCTGAGTTTCCCCACAGCCCTTCTCACCTGCTCAGTAGTGAAGGTGAGTCCATGATGACTGTGGAGTTGATGCAGATGATGGGGGGTGATGGTGAAGATTGGGAATAGCAGTTGGTATGTGGAGATATGGATGGTAGGTGCAGAGGAAGGAGGAGCTGTAGACAGTGGTAGCCTGTGTTGTTCATCCACGTGTTGAACTGGAGAGGGGAGGAATGAGGAGGGGAGGTGATGGTGCTGAGGGAACATTGGGTGCCTCGGCATCTGGGCTGGTGTGCCGAGGGGAGTGTGAGAATAGTGATGAGTGTGTGGAATGCACTGCTAGGGGTGGTGGTAGAGGCAGATATATTATAGGACACTTAAGTAACTCTTAAATTATCTTTAGGGGCAAACTTAAGAACCCTTAGAAGCAAGTGATTGTAATATGATTGATTTCACCCTGAAATCTGAGAAGGAGACGCTAAAGTCAGAGATATCAGTATTATAGTGGTGTAAAGGGAATTATGGAGGCAGGATAGGAGTTGGCCGGAATTGACTGGAAAAGAACACTGGCAGGGATGATGACAGAGCAGCAATGGCTGGAATTTCTGGAAGCAATTCAGAAAGCACAGGATATATACATCCCAAAGAGGAAGAAGTATTCTAAAGGAAAGATGACACAGTTGAATTGACTTCATTACTTACATCCTTCATATACATGATGAGTAAAAATCTTTACATTACATCTCTGTCTATATGTGTAATGTGCCATTATGGTAATTTATAACAAATATTATGTACAACAGGATAGTCAATATAATGTAGAAATACAGTTTCATCAGCCTGAATTAAGCAGTCTGATGGCCTGATGGAAGAAGCTGTCCCGGAGCCTGTGTTCCTGGCTTTTATGCTGTGGGAACATTTCCCAGATGGTAGCAGCTGGAACAGTTTGTGGTTGGGGTGACTCAGGTCTCCAATGATCCTTTGGGCCCTTCTTGCACACCTGTCACTGTAAGTGTCCTGAATAGTGGGAAGTTCATATCTACATATGCACTGGGCTGTCTGCACCACTCTCTGCAGAGTCCTGTGATTGAGGGAGGTACAGTTCCCATAACAGGCAGTGATGCAGCCAGTCAGAATGCTCTCAATTGTGTCCCTATAAAAAGTTCTTAGAATTTTGGAGCTCATACCAAACTTCTTCAATGGTTTGAGGTGAAAGAGGCGCTGTTGTGCCTTTTTCACCATACAGCCAGTATGTACAGACCATGTGAGATCCTCAGTGATGTGTATGCCAAGGAACTTAAAGCCGTTCACCCTCTCAATCCCAGATCCATTGATGTCATTGTGACACTGTGGAAATGTTATGTTGCTGCTGCAATGCGTGCTGACACTTGCAGGCTGCCCCCAGCACATCTTAGACTGTGTTGATTGTTAATGCATTGTATGTTTCGATGTCCCCGTGCATATGAAATGATAAGTCTGACTCAACCCTCGGCTTTTGCCGGGTGTTGGTCAGGCTGGTTAGGGCCCTGACTGTGGGGGCAGATGCCTGGGGGGGGTGAGAGAGGATTGGCTGATACCAGTCCTGTGATGATGGGGCATGTCAGGCAGCACAGAGTCACCTCCACCTCGCTGATGTTGGAGCAGGCCGGAGGCAAATGCGGGGAATTCTGGGTGTATCGTGTTAGCTCTTCAACACAGTACATATCCATCTGCTCACCGATCTGACTCACTGCCACCTCTGTGGAAAGTCAGAGAAGCAGGAATCCTGGTGGGGAGAAGGGTGCTTGATATTTATTGCTTATTTATTATTATTTCTATTATTGTATTTGAACAGTTTGTTGTCTTCTGCATGTTAATTGTTTGTCCATCTTTGTCATGTGTGGTTTTTCATTGATTCTGTTGTGTTTCTATACATTTATTGTGAATGCCCACAAGAAACTGAATCTTATGGTTGTTTATCGTAACTTATATGGAATTTGATAATAAATTTACTTTTGAACTTTGAAGAGGGTGGAAATTTGGTCCCGGTTCACCTCCGGAACCCGTCCTTGCAGTCCTGCTGACTCAGGACTGGACCGGACCGGTCTGAGAAACAGTTGTCCCTTTAGTGATCACTCCACCGCTGTCCGTGGAAATGTTTTTAATTGTTAAAGGCTCTGGAAATGACATAATTATTTCTTTTCTTTGGGTTCCCGATCTCTCACTGTGTCAGCATCATGCCTGGTCTGTTCTGGATACAGATTCCGTCCCTTTTGTGGGTAAAAACTGGCTGAATCTAGTTGGTAACTTTAAACCAGCAAGCAGTGTTTGCAATTTGCATAAATTACCTTTATAATCCCCTGTTCATACACGTGGTGCTGGGAAACAATATTCCCGTTTCTTCCATGCAACATTCGCTTCTTTCAGACCGGGCTGCGGCTTTCTGACTCACTGATGGTCTCCGTGACAACCAGCAGGCAGATTTGGGTATCCCATGGTGACCGATGATGCCACATTACAGAGGGTTACCGTGGTCCAAGCGGGGACATAATCCAAGCACGTTCAATTTTCAGTAAGCGTTGGAAGGATGTTCCTGGCTGGTAATAAATTGTGGGTTTGGGGTGAAGTTTTGAAAGGTAAATTGGGGCTGATTCTCCGACAGTGGGTTAAGGTCATGGGACATAGGAGTAGAATTAGGCCACTCAGCCCATTGAGTCTGCTCCACCATTCCATTATGTCTGATTTATTATCCCTCTCAATCCCCTTCTCCTGCTTTTTCCATGTAAACTTTGATGCCCTGACTAATCAAGAACTATCAGCCTCCACTTTAAATATATCCAATAGCCTCCACAGTCACCTGTGGCAATGAATTCCACAGATACACCACCCTCTGGCTAAAGAAATTCCTCCTCATCTCTGTTCTGAATGGACATCCCCCTATTTTGAGGCTGTGCCTTCTGGTCCTAGACTCACCCACTATAGGAAACATCCTCTCCATGTTATCTCTCCCTAAAATTTTCAATATTCAATAGGTTTCAATGAGATCTCACGCTCATTCTTCTAAACTCCAGTGAGTACAGGCCCAGAACCATCAAACACTCCTCATAAATTAACCCTTTTTATTCCTGGAACCATTCTTGTGAACCTTCTCCAATACCAGCCCTTCTTTTCTTAGATAAGGGTCCCAAAGCTGCTCACAATACTCCGTGTGGTCTGATCAATGCCTAGACCAATTATAGAGGAGGCATTTCTTTATCCAGAGTTTACAAGGAGAAGGCAGGAGAATGAGTTGAGAGGGATAATAAATCAGCCATGATGGAATGGTGGAGCAGACTTGATTGACCGTATGGTCTAATTCTGCTCCTATGTCTTATGGTCTTATAAATCCATCATTGACATATGACATAAGAAATAGCGGCCCATCACCCGCCCCTGAGGAACCCCACTAGTCACTGGCAGCCAACCAGAAAAGGCTCCCTTTATTTTGACTTTGTCTTCTGCCAATCAGCTAATCTGCTATCCATGCTCATACCTTTCCTGCAATACCATGGCCTCTTATCTTGTCAAACAACCTCATGTGTGGCACCTGCCTCTGTCAGCCAATCTTGTATTCATGCTAGTGTCTTTTCTGATGCATTACTGAGGTTTGCAAGAGTTGCAGTCAGTGTGGAGACGGGACTCAGAGAGGGGAGATAAGGAGCACATTCAGAAAGCCTTGGTGGAAAACTTCACTTGTCCAGGCACTAAATGTGCATTCAATTCCAGCTCACTAATCCAAAAGGAGAGAAACACAAGCTGCGGCTTCATGTTCAAGGGGAACACGAGGGGTAAATTCTTCACTCAGTGGGTCATAAGAGTGTGGAACGAGTTTCCCGCCCAAGTGGTGAATGTGATTTCAATTTCAACATATTGAATGGAATTGGACTGACTTTATTACTTACATCCTTCATACACAAGGAGTAAAAATCTTTACATTATGTCTCCTTCTAAATGTGCAATTTACAGTAATTTATAATAAATATTATGTACAACAGGACAGTCAATATAACATTGAAATACAGTTGCGTCAACATGAATTAAGCTGTCTGATGGCCTGGTGGAAGAAGCTGTCCCGGATCCTATTGGTCCTGGCTTTTATGCTGCGGTATCATTTCCCGGATGGTAGCAGCTGAAACAGTTTGTGGTTGGGGTGACCTGGGTTCCCAATGATCCTTCGGGCCCTTTTCACACACCTGTCTTTGTAAATGTTCTGAATAGCGGGAAGTTTACATCTACAGTGGCGTTGGGCTGTCTGCACCATTCTCTGCAGAGTCCTGCGACTGAGGGAGGTTCAGTTCCCATACCAGGCAGTGATGCAGCCGGTCAGGATGCTCTCAGTTGTGCATAGGTGGGAGCAGTATGGTGGGCTATGGTTCTGGAGAGCAGGTCGATGGAAGTTTTAGCATTGACTAGATGGACCGAAGGTCCTGTTTCTGGTCTGGTTGTACCTTCCTATGATTCTATGACTCAGAGTTGGAATAAATGCAGAACAATAGGAACAAACTTAGTCTCCATCTTCACCCAGAGTTAATACTTTCACGCTTGAGAGTTCTTTCATAGAGAGAGACAGCATGAAATCAATACCATTCTGAACATCCTCACGCAACGTTTTAGGAATGGCTTCTTTCCCTCCCTCCATCATCAGATTTCTGAACAGACAATGAGCACATGAACACAATCTCGCTATTTTGCCCTCATTTTGAACTACTCATTTATTCTTTTATATTTTTATTGTAATTTCTTGCATAGGTTATGTATTACACTGTACTGCTGTCACATAATTTAAGAAATCATGATTTATGTCAGTGATAATAAACCTGATTCTGGAATACTGACAGAAGCTGCTCTGGAGCTGGAACCAAGCTGCACCTTAACTTGTGCCCTACCTTCACTCTGCACATTAGAAAAACCTACTGGGACACTTTTTATTAATTTAACACTGTCCCTTTAGTATTGTCAATGATCCCTCCCATCCATCCTACAACCTTCTTGATCCCCTACCACAGGCAGGAGATACCACAGAATTAGGACAAGGACTGTTAGGATGGGAAACAGCTTCTTCCGCCAGGCTGTAAAACTACTAAACTCCCTGCCACCACCCGGGATTCATCATGTATGAAACACCAGTAGTGTTATCCTGTTTACTTTTTAACTTGTTTCATAAATGCACCTTATTATTTATGGCAGTATTACATCTACTGTGTTGCGTCTGTGAGTTACATGTTCAGTGTTGTGTGTGTGAGTTACATGTACTGTGTTGTGTGTGAGTTACATGCACAGTGTGTGTGAGTTATATGTACTGTGTCTGTTGTGTGTGTGAGTTACATGTACTGTTGTGTGTGAGTTACATGTTCAGTGTTTGTGTGAGTTACATGTTCAGTGTTTGTGTGAGTTACATGTACTGTGTTGTGTGTGAGTTATATGTACTGTGTCTGTTGTGTGTGTGAGTTACATGTACCGTGTTGTGTGTGTGAGTTACATGTTCAGTGTTGTGTGTGAGTTATATGCACAGTGTTGTGTGTGAGTTATATGTACTGTGTCTGTTGTGTGAGTTATATGTACTGTGTCTGTTGTGTGTGTGAGTTACATGTACTGTTGTGTGTGAGTTACATGTACATGTTGCATGTGAGTTACATGTACTGTGTTGTGGAAGAACGTTGTTTCGTTTGGCTGCATATATGTACAGCTGAAGGACTGAACTTGGTCTAATTTCTGGAACATATTTGTGAGTGGAGAGTGTTCTAGGGTGCTCTAAAGGCATAGTTTTTCATAGGATGGGTAATACTTGGAATCCACTCACAGCCGGCAATGATTGATTGTTTGTCTGAACACTTGAGCTGAGAACAGAGCCGGGTCACAAATCACCACAATTTAGGGATTTCAACGGAGCAGCTGCTGTGATTAGTTCTCAGTGAGCAGATTTCTTTCATTTCATTCTGTTGATTCTGTTCCCAGCTCCTCAGGATTAAGAGATTGATGTTAGCAGTGGCAGGTGATAATGTGATGATACCAGGGCATGGACTTCTTGGAGCAGAAAGGAGTGGGGCACAGCTCCTCCAGTAATCATCCAGTCACTGGGTGCTGGAAGGGTGGGGAGGTATCAGGTAGAGGAGGAACTGCACACACTGACACGCAGTGTACGTTGCTCCAGAGTGGGCGAGAGACTGCACAGCCTCTGCCTCAGTGCTAGGGGCTTCAATGGGCCACCATTTTGGAGTGCATCCAGGAATCTGTTTGGAGACAATGTGTGGAAAGTCCTACTGCACACAGGTTTGTGCCCAGTGGTATCTTTAGAGACATGTGTAAAGAGACAACATGTAGAGATAATGTGTAGAGACAATGTGAGTGTGTAGGCCTCGTTAGTCTCGATAGACCATGGATTTGCACCTTGGAAAGTTTCCAGGGCGCAAGCCTGGACAAGGTTTTCTTTTATGGAAGAAAGGCAGTTGCCCAAGCTGCAAATCTCCCCTCTTCACGCCACCAATGTTGTCCAAGGGAAGGGCATTAGGTAATGTGTAGAGACAATGTGTAGAGACAATGTGTAGAGACAATGTGTAGAGACAATGAGTAAAGACGATGTGTAGAGACGATGTGTAGAGACGATGTGTAGAGACGATGTGTAGAGACAATGTTTAGAGATGATGTGTAGAGATGATGCTTAGACACAATGTGTAGAGAGACAATGTGTATGAAATCCTACTGTATACAGGGCCGTGCCCAGCGGTAACTTTAGGGAATGAAACTGGGCAGGTGGCACGAAGAACAAACTGGTGGTGGGTCTCAGAGTGTTGCAGCAACTGTGAAAGCAAAGAGAGGGAGATGGGTCGATGCATCAGGTTAAGGTGCTACATCCGGACTCCAGGCAGTGTTGGTGAGGGGACAGTCACCATAATTCTGTAAGTTTCAGTGTTATTATGTCAATATCCTAGATAAAGTGTACTTGAAGAGGATGTTTCCTGTAGTGGGGAGTCTAGGATCAGAGCACACAGCCTCAGAATAGATCTTATTTAATAGAAGGGCAACCCTTTAGAGCAGAGGTGAAGGTGAATTTCTTTTTCCAAAGGGTGGTGGATCTGCGGAATTTATTGCCACAGACGTCTCTGGAGGGCAAGTCATCAAGTGTATTTAAAGCGGACTTTGATTAGAAAGGGCATCAAAAGTTATGGGGAGAAGGCAGGAGGATGGGATTGAGAGGGATAATAAATCAGCCATGATGGAATTGCAGAGAATACTTGATGGACCAAATGGCCTAGTTCCACCCCTACTTGACTGAGACTCCCACACTCTGAAAGGGCTGGATGGCTTGGAGCTTGTCAAATGTGTTCAGGAAAGTTTTCTAAATCAATATATAGAGGTACCAGTGAGAGAGGATGTAATACTTGATCTTCTATTAGGGAACCAGACAGTTCAGGTGACAGAAGTATGTGTAGGCGAACATTTTGGGTCCAGTAACCATAATGTAATTAGTTTCAAGTTAATTATGGATAAGGATAGGTCTGGTCCTCAAGTTGAGGTACTAAATTGGAGAAGGGCCAATTTTGTGGAAATGAGAAAGGATCTAGGAAGAGTCTATTGGGATAAATTGTTTCCTGGCAAGGATGTGTTCAGTAAGTGGAAGGACTTCAAAGGTGAAATATTGAAAGTGCAGAGTTTGCATGTTCCTGTCAGGATTAAAGACAAAGTTAACAGGCATAGGGAACCTTGGTTTTCAAGGGATATTGGCGATCTGGTTAAGAAAAAGAGGGAGGTGTATAGCAGGTATAGGCAACAAGGAAAAAATGAGGTACTTGAAGGGTCTAGAAAATGTAAGAAAATACTAAAGGAGGAAATCAGGAAGGCAAAAAGAAGACATGAGGTTGCTTTGGCAAATAATGTGAAGGTAAACCCAAAGGGTTTCTACAAGTATATTAAGAGTAAAAGGATAATAAGGGACAAAATTGGTCCCCTAGAAGATCAGAGTGGTTGTCTATGCGTGGAGCCTCAGGGGATGGGGAGATCTTAAACAGTTTTTTTGTATCAGTATTTACTCAAGAAACTGACATAGCGTATATGGAAGGAAGGGAGACATGCAGTAGTGTCATGGAACATATAGAGATTAAAGAGGAGGAGGTGCTTGCTGCCTTACAGTGAATAAAGGTCGATAAATCCCCTGGGCCTGACATGATATTTCCTTAGACCTTGAGGGAGACTAGAAATTGCAGGGGCCCTGGCAGAAATATTTTAAATGCCCTTAGCCACGGGTGCAGTGCTGGAGGATTGGAGGGTAGCTCATGTTGTTCCGTTGTTTAAAAAAGGCTCCAAAATTAAACCAGGTAATTACAGGCCGGTGAGCCTGACATCAGTAGTAGGTAAATTATTAGAAGGTGTTCTGAGAGATTGGATATACAAGTATTTGGACAGCCAAGGGCTGATTAAGGATAGTCACTGTGGCTTTGTGCATAGTAGATTGTGTTTAACGAATCTTATAGACTTTTTTGAGGAGGCTACCAGGAAGGTGGATGAAGGAAAGGCTGTGGATGTTGCCTACATGGACTTTAGTAAGGCCTTAGATAGGTCCCACGTAGAAGGTTAGTTCAGAAGGTTCAGACACTAGGTATCCACGGAGAGGTTGTAAACTGGATTTGAAATTGGCAGTGTGGGAGAAGACTGAAAGTGGTAGTGGATGATTGCTTCTCAGACTGGAGGTCTGTGACTAGTGGTGTGCCTCAGGGATCTGTGCTGGGACCATTGTTGTTTGTTGTCTATATCAATGATCTAGATGATAATGATAAATTGGATCAGCAAGTTTGATGATGACACTAAGATTGGAGGCGTTGTGGACAGCAAAGAATGCTTTCAAAGCTTACAGAGGGATCTGGACCAACTGGAAAAATGGGCCAGAAAATGGCAGATGGAATTTGATGCAGACAAGTGTGAGGTGTTGCATTTTGGAAGGACAAATTAAGGTAGGACATACACAGTAAATGGTAGTGCACTGAGGAGTGTGGAGGAACAAAGGGATCTGGGAGTTCAGATACATAATTCCCTGAAAGTGGCGTCACAGGTAGACAGGATTGTAAAGAAGGCTTCTGGCATCCTGGCATTCATAAATCAAAGTATTGAGTATAGGAGTTGGGATGTTATGGTGAGGTTGTATAAGACATTGGTGAGGACAAATTTGGAGTATTGTGTACAGTTCTGGTCAACAATAAGAAAGATATCGGTAAGATTGAAAGAGTGCAGAGTAGATTTACTAGGATGTTGCTGGGTCTTCAGGAATTGAGTTACAGGGAAAGATTGAATAGGTTAGGACTTTATTCGTTGGAGCGTAGAAGAATGAGAGGAGATTTGATGGAGGTTTACAAAATTATAAGGGGTATAGACAGAATAAATGCGAGTAGGCTCTTTCCACTTAGATTAGGAGAGATAAATACGAGAGAAATTGGCTTTTGGGTGAAAGGGGAAAGGTTTGGGGGAACATTAGGGGGAACTTCTTCACTCAGAGAGTGGTGGGAGTATTGAACGAGCTACCATCTGACATGGTAAATGTGGGCTCACTCTTAGGTTTTAAGAATAAATTGGATAGATACATGGATGGGAGAGGTCTGGAGGGTTATGAACTGGGTGCAGGTCAATGGGACTAGTGGAATAAAGTTTTGGCACAGAGTAGAAGGGCCAAATGGCCTGTTTTCTGTGCTGTAGCGTTCTATGGTTCTATTGTAGATAGGGATAGGGATGCCTGAAGGATACAGTTCTGATTGGTTCTACATTAGGAAAGGCCGATTTCAACACAGGAGCCAGTGAAAGTAGATTGGAATCAAATGCTGATTGGTAAAATGGCTGCTGACAAGTGGGAGCCTTTTACAAGACAGAAGGCAAAAGTTGTGAGCCAGCATGCGTAAGGGTGAAGGCATGAGATTAGGGTACATTGGATTTCAAAGTGATTGAAGGTTTGATTAAGAGCCAAAAAGCATATGACACACATTGGCAACTGGAAATGAGTGGTTCATGTGTGCTATAGACAGTGCAGGAGGGAAGGAAATTAGGAAGCCAGAAAATGGCCAAGAATTTTCCTTGATGGATGAGAATCAAGAGTATGCAGATACATTATGTATATCTGCAGCAAGTGGGTAGCTGGGGAAAGAGCAGGTCCCAAAGGGACCAAAGCTCTGTGTGTGGAGTCAGGGGATGTGTGGGAGGTCTTCACTGGGTATTTATCCTCAGTATTCACAAGGAGGAGGAGGTGGAGCAGAGTGACTTCAGGTAATCTGAAGCACGTCAATTTTAAGAAGGTGGAGATGTTAAACACAGATCACGTTGGCTATAAGCTTGTCTGTGCTTCCGAGTCTGACCCCAGAGTACAGGGTCGGGTCTGTGTCACTGAGTCTGACCCCGGGGTACAGGTTGGATCTGACCCCGGGGTACAGGGTCGGGTCTGTGCTTCCGAGTCTGACCCCGGAGTACAGGGTCGGGTCTGTGTCACTGAGTCTGACCCCAGATACAGGGTCGGGTCTGACCCCGGAGTACAGGGTCGGGTCTGACCCCGGGATACAGGTCGGGTCTGTGTCACTGAGTCTGACCCTGGGGTACAGGTTGGATCTGACCCTGGGGTACAGGGTCGGGTCTGTGTCACTGAGTCTGACCCCGGGGTACAGGGTCAGTTCTGACCCTGGGGTACAATGTCTAGGAACAGATTGAAGAGGGGTGCATCACCAGGACTGAGCATTCCCTCAGCACGTTGGACCTATGGAACATACTCCATGTGGGCTCTGGACGTTTTGGTTCGAAACAGGACTGGTGTAAACATTGGCATGCAGCCTGGGCCATGAGAAGTCTGCCTTCATCTCCTGCCTTCTTACTAACCAATCAAGGCACTGAATGTATAGTTCTACTAAATAAATAATCGAGGCAATCCACCCTGACAGATGTATCAATAATATAAAGCTGAGATTCTTTGCCATTAAATCAAATGTAACTTTGGATTCAACTGCACTGTTGGAGAGGACAACACAGCACTAAATGTCACATCAAATAAACAGAGACACGTTTCCCCAAAGCAAACGCTGTCTGCAGAGAGTGGGGGCAGAGCAGAGGTTTCTATTTCTGGGCATGTCTGTGAAAATCCTCAATGTAACAGGACAGCAGGACCCGGTGAGGTGGGGAGGTGGGTCAGATTGAGAATAGGCACAAGGGCCCGGTGAGGTGGGGAGGTGGGTCAGATTGAGAATAGGCACGAGGGCCCAGCGGGGGAGGGAGTTAGATCGAGTCAGATTGAGAATAGGCACGAGAATCCGGTGGGTGGGGGGGGAGTCAGATTGAGTCAGATCAAGAATAGACACGAGGACCCGGTGCGGTGGGTGGGGGGGAACAAGTGAGCATGGGCACGAGGGCTCTGTCCTAGAATCTGACTCCTGCATTGCTGACATTAATTCGGTGCTTGGGGGCAGAAAGGGGTAGGTAGAGGTCAGGTTATAGTTTAGTGGCAGGGCAGGGGATGTGGAGGATTTAGAGATCAGGCCTCCGATGCAGACAGAAGACAAAGGACATCAGTGGACGTGGGATTGGTGTGTCCCAGGATTGAATATCCATGCGATCGGGGGCACGAGGACAGGTCAGTCAGCACACTCGGAGCTCAAGCTTGGCTAGTCCGGGGTCAATATTGAAGGTCAGAGGCAGAAGGCTGATGAGTAATTCATAATCGGAAGCCCAATGGCTGAAACCCAGAGACTGGAGGAGGCTTGTCCTGAAGTTCGGGGGGGGGGGGGGTGGGGGGGGGGGGGGTGTGTGTGTGTGTGTGTGTGTGTGTGTGTGTGTGTGTGTGTGTGTGTGTGTGTGTGTGTGTGTGTGTGTGTGTGTGTGTGTGTGTGTGTGTGTGTGTGTGTGTGTGTACGTGCGCGCGCTTGGATATCTCATCATGAAACAGTATTCATGTTGGCATAAAAAAGGTGAAAACGATAAAACAATTCACCACGATGGTCTTGAAAGCTGCAGATAGATTTTAAACAGACGTCCACTCTTATTTGCCACATGACCTGTTCCACAGAGAGTTTCCTGTTTCTTCGCATCAGAGAGTTGCAAGAATTAAAGGCATAGAAAGAGCCCACTTACTCCATCTTGTCCACGTTAACCAAAGGACATGGAATGAATGCACCTGGCATTCCTTGTAGGCTATGGCTCAAATACTTCCCCAGTTGTACTTCAGATGTGATGAGGGTCTCTGCCATCAGCAGACAGTCAGCTTCAGACCCTGCTCCCTTCAGCACTTTTTCCCTCAATTCCCCTTCGCCTGCTGACAAACAAATCTCTGTGAGAGGAACAGCTCTATCACTTAGTCCAGCCGCTGGAGGCTGCAGACCTTGTAACAGCTGGACCGCAGTTGGTTCAGTTCGAAGCACAATGTCCGATTATCCCAGCCTCTTGTCGATCCTCCTCCCCAGGCACCCCCCCTCCACACACACACACACACACACACACACACACACACACACACACACACACACACACACACACACACACACACACACACACACACACACACACACACACACACACACACACACACACACACACACATCTCTCTTGTCCAGCCCGGATTTACAGGGCTCAGAACTTGGCAGGGGTCAGAGTCTGCCTGAAGATGATTGTGAATTGTGCACCAGGGGCTCTGTGCTGTGTTGGAGTTTGCCAGTAGCCACTCAGACGTTGCAGCCATCTCAATCAGACAACGTTGTTGCTACCTGGACCCCACAGGACACTTGGCTCAAAGCAGTACAGAAAACTTCTCAATCACTTTTCATCATTTAGATCAGAATTCTCTCAGTGTTGGGTTGGATTGCACAGAATTCTTCAGCATTAAAGTGAAACACTGACATCTTACTTATCTGAAGTTTAAAAGAAATTGAGCTGAATTTCTGCAGCTGTATGGTGGAGAACATTCTAACTGGTTCTATCACTGTTTAGTGTTGAGGCCCCAATCTACAGGACTGAATAAAGCTGCAGCGGGTTGTAACTTCTGCTTGATCCATCACAGGCACAGCCTGTGGTGGTGCGTTTGGACAAGGCGCCCTTTTGAGGATCAACCAAAGGCAATATTTTCTTTGCTAAATGTCTTTTTTACAATTACAGGACAATGCTGGACTCCCAGAACTTTGGGTACTACAGGTCTAGCCCATCAGTGAGCTACTCGCTGGCAGAGCACTGGCCTGGGTGTAGACATGTTGCTGCCTGGTACAGGAAGGCATTGGAGTTGATGCACAAAAGTGGCGTGCAGTGTAACCATGAGTAATTGTCTTGGATGTTTCTCTTGTGATCACAAGACCCTGTTGAACATTCATAATGTATGATGCCATCCACAGGCCTGATTCCCTTGTTTGGTGGTGTAATAGACAGTGGGGAAGCTGCATGGCCTCGGTTGTAGCAAGGACTAGGCCTCAAGCCATGAGCTTGTCTGCTGCTGCTGTCCAGGAGAGGAGATGCCAGAAGTGGAGTAGCATGGCGTCTGTGCTCAGTTAGGGGCTGGCCTCTCCTGTTGGTGCTGCCGTCAAGTGTTTGATTGGTGGAATGGCAGACTGGATTGCAAGCGTATGTTTGTCTGCGCACTGCTAGAAACTGCACCATCAATTTGTGGGACATGTTTCTCAGGGACTTGGGCTATAAAATGTTTTTTTAGCGTGACTGTGTGTGCTCATTATTTTGAATGTGTTGTGTATATTTTGCACCTTAGCCCCAGAGGAACACCGTTTTGTTTGGCTGTATCCATGTATTGTTGAATGATAATTAAGCTTTGAATTTGATTGATTTGATTTGAACCCTCCCCATGATTGAGGACACTTTCAAAAGACAACGTCTGAAGAGGGCAGCATCCATCGTTAAGGACCCCCATCACAAAGGATATGCTCTCTTCTCATTACTACTACCAGGAAAGAGGTATAGGAGGCTGAAACCTACACTCAATGTTGCAGGAACAGCCTCTTCCCCTCCACTACTGGATTTATGAATGGCCCACAAGTCCATGAAAACCACCTCACAATGAATGAGGGAGCTGCCCATCATCACCGAGATCGCTCAGTGCTGTCTTCATCTGATGAATAGAGGCATAGAGTACTACAGCACAGAAATAGGCCCTTTGACCCATCTATCCCAAGCCAAGCTATTACTCTGCCTAGTTCTATCAACCTGTACCAAGACCATAGCCCTCTGTTCCCCTCCCATTCATGTACTTATCCAAACTTCTCTTAAATGTTGAGATTGAACTTGTATCCTCCAGTTCCACAGATAGCTCGTTCCACACTTGCACCACCCTCTGAGTGAAGAAGATCCCCCTCATGTTCCTCTTAAACATTTAACCTTTCACCCTTAACCCATGACCTCTAGTTGTAGTCTCACCTGACCTCAGTGGAAAAAACCTGCTTGCATTTACCCTATCTATACCCCTCATAACTTTGTATACCTCTATCAAATCTCCTCTCAATGATCTATGTTCTAGAGAATAAACTCATAACCTATTAAATCTTTCCTCATAACTCAGGTCCTCCAAGCCCAGGAACATCTTAGTAACATTTCTCTGTAATTTTTCAACCTTATTTATATCTTTCCCGTAGGTAGCTGACCAAAACTGCACGCAATACTCCAAACTAGGCCTTGCCAATATCTTATATAACTTCAACATAAAATCCCATCACCTGGACTCTATACTTTGACTTATGAATGCCAATGTGCCAAAAACTTTCTTTTTAACCCTATCTACCTGTAACACCACTTTCAATGAATTATGGACCTGAATTCCCAGATTGCTTTGTTCTACCGCACACCTCAGTGCCCTACCATTCACTGTGTAAGTTCTACCCTTGCTTGTCCTCCCAAAATGTAACACCTTGCACTTGTCTGCATTCAATTCCATCTGCCATTTTTCAGCCCATTTTTCCAGCTGTCCAGATCCTGCTGCATGCCATAATAGTCTTCCTCATTGTCCAACACATCCCTAATCTTGGTGTCATTTGCAAATTTTCTGATCCAGTTAACCACATTATCATCCAGATCGTTGATATAGATGACAAACAACAATGGACCCAGCACCGATCCCTGTGGCACTCCACTAGTCATAAGCCACTAGTCAGAGAGGCAACCATCTATGACCACTCTCTGGCTTCTCCCACAATGCCAATTATCTAATCCAGTTTACTACCTCATCCTGAATGCCGAATGACTGAACCTTCTTGACTAGCTTCCTGTGGAAAGAACTGCATTACTTTGACCTGAACTTGTACAAATATCCATAAAATTAGTTTAATACCAATGCCTAGCTTAAAGTTGTTCTGAAACTTTGTGAAACATAATGACCAATGATAGGGAACTGGTTTAAAGAAGCTACACATTCCCTGTGCTAATATACATGTGTCACAGAGTGTTGATGTGAAACCTCAGTCCCCATCACTCAACTCCCCTTCCATTACTTGAAGACTACACTGAAATATCATAGCACGTAAGCAGAGTGAAGAAAAGAAAATAGTCAGAGAGCAAGGCAGCACAGAAACAGACCCTTCTGCCCATCTAGTCCATGCTGAAAATGGGAGTCTGCTGGGATTGAAAAGGTGTGAACAGTTGTCTAACTCTGAGATGAGCTCAATGGGGTGGCTGCTTGGCATCGGATGTAGCAAGGACTAGGCCTCAAGCTGTGGTGCTGCCTGTTTCCAGTCATCAGGAGAGAGGTGTCAGCGCCAGTGCACTCCACTGGGGGGTGGGGGTGGGGCGCGATGTGACATGGCACCCAGGCTGGAGTTGGTGCTGCCCCCCGGTGTTTGCTCGGCAGAAGACAAACTGTTTAGTGGTTGACTGCAGAATTCTGCAGTACAGTATTCATGCATTTGGGGTCTGGAATAATTTTCCTTTTTGTGTGGCTGTACTTTACTAATATCTTATGTAACACTTACCCAACAGGCTGGTATATGTCTAGGGGAAAAGGAGATCCAGCCACACACCAACCCACCTCCCGTACACGCAGGTGCTGTGAGAATCGCGTTTATGCCTCGCGCCTGCCAACAGTATCAAACCCACAACAAATACCGGTATGAAATACACTTTAAAGAGTTTACTAAAATTAAAAGAGTATTAGGCAATACAATATATATATATATACAAGAAAAAAACAAAAGGCGCCAACTTATCAAAGTTCAGTCAGTTAGTGCACTCGTTGGAGCTCAACCAGCGAACCATTCGACTCCTCGTCACTTGCCTCCGACTTCCACGTCTTCCACCTCGGACTCCCCGGTGGTCTTCCGAGCGCACGTCCTCCTTCCTCGGCGTCTCCCCCCCGACTCCCTTCACCCCCAAGCCCGCGCAACCCCTCCCCCAAGTTCCCAGCCTCACAAAACACAATAACATTCCCCATTGATTAACAAATGAATACAATTACCATATCAGCCATTCTAAAATGAAACAATGGCGAGAGAAACATTTAACAGACAAAGAAACATTCCTACTCGTAACAAACCAAAGAAGCCCTTTTTAGTAACATACACCGGACATTGTACATTCTCTCCCCACCAGCAAATGTCATGCCCTCATGGCATTACTAGAGTTCCCCAAAGCTTCTTGCAACACACAAAACCCAACCCAGGTGCAGAAAGCAGTGACATAACTACCCAGAGCAGTAGAAATCACACTCGGTTCTCCTGGTACCACATATATCAACCGCTCTGGGGGGCGCCTAATCCTCTGAGATCTCCATACCCCTTCTGCCCCCCTGGGCTCCCTCTTCACCTGCGAACCCACTGTCTCAGACACCCCGGGTCTTCCTGACAGACCCTCACCCCCGTCCTCACGGGGGTCCTCTCTCACCTGAGATCTCTCCGGCTCACGCTCGGGCTCCACCCTCTCTCCCACCAATGTTGGCTGCCTCTCCATCTGACCCTCAAGACCTTCCCTCCTCTCACCCAATTCAGTATGGGAAGGGCCAGGAGCCTCCTCTCCTGGTACTGGAGCACCAGCGAATGGGAACAGGGGCCACTCATCTGAGTTGTCCTCTTCCGAATCAGTAGCCATTTCCGGGCGAGGGACCCGTCCCCGCTCTTCAGCAGCGGGCTCTTCCCTTTCTCTGCGCCCTCGCAGAGTCCTTGTACTGGGCGTAACCTCCCACTCTGGCTCCGTATCCACCTGCACCGCTTGACCCAGCGGCAGCAGGTGATTCCAATGGAGTACCTTGATAGGCCCCTTCCCATCCTCAGGTTTCACCCGGTAAACTGGCAGGTTCGGCATCTGGCTCTCTATTACATAGGGGCCGGCCGCCCATCGATCTGCCAACTTGTGCTTACCAGGGAGTCCCAAATTCCGTAAAAGGACCTGGTCGCCCGGCAATAATTGAACAAACTTCACCTTTCGATCATACCGCATCTTATTCCTCTGATTTTGTTTGGTAGCCGCCGCCTCGGCCAACTCGTACGCCCGCTGTAACTCCCTCTTCATGTCGGACACATACTTTAGATGGGACTTCCCGGGTAATTCACTCACTTCACCCCCAAAACACAAGTCAATGGGTAACCTGGCTTCCCGCCCAAACATCAGATAATAGGGCGAATATCCTGTAGCATCATTGCGAGTACAATTGTAACAGTGAACCAATTGTCCAATATGACGACTCCACCTGCTTTTCTGCCCAATCTCCAGCGTCCCGAGCATATCCAACAGGGTCCTGTTGAACCTCTCTGGCTGCAGATCTCCCTGTGGGTGATAAGGGGTAGTCCTGGATTTCTCAACCCCAAGCATAGTCAGTAATTCATGGATAAGGCGGCTCTCAAAGTCCCGCCCCTGATCGCTATGGATTCGCCTGTGAAGGCCGTAATGAACAAAATACTTCTCCCATAACACCTTCGCCACTGTCGTCACCTTCTGATCCTTAGTGGGAAATGCCTGAGCATAGCGAGTGTAATGATCGGTGATGACTAAGACATTCGCGGTGTTGCTGGTGTCAGGCTCAATCGACAGAAAATCCATACATACCAGGTCCAGAGGTCCCGCACTCTGCAAGTGCGACAGTGGAGCCGCCAACGCGGGCAGGGTCTTCCTCCGGATGCAACGACTGCAGCCCCTACAGTATTCTTTGACTTCCCCCCTCATCCGGGGCCAGTAGAACCGGTCTTTGAGTAATCCATAGGTCTTTTCCACCCCCAAGTGTCCAGAATCATCATGTAGGGCCTGGAGTACAGCCTGCCGATACTCCTCCGGCAGGACCAGTTGCCAACAGTGGGGTTGGTCCGGAGGCGCCGTTACCCGGTACAAGATTTTGTTCTTTAACTTCAACCGAGACCACTCCTTCAACAACAGGGGCACGAATGGGTGTTTCACCTTCTCAGCCAACGCCCCATCCCCCCTCTCGACCGCTCTCCACACTGTGCCAATGCCTGGGTCATTTTGCTGAGCAGCTGCCACTTCCCCCAGACTCAGTTCCGGCAACTGTTTAGTCCGCAGTGCGGTCAGGTCACAGTAAGCTAGGGTATGGCGTCGTCAAAACCCCCCAAATGGTCCACGGCGCGTTCCAGCCTCCCTCTTCCCTCGGCCTTCACAGTGATAGCAAACTGACACATCACCTTCACTCCAGGGGCAGGGACACTCTCCCACTCCTCGTCCCTCTCCTGTTCCCCCGGCTCCCGACGAGACAAAGCATCCGCATCGACATTCTTGCTTCCGGCCCGGTACCTCAGGCTGAAATCATATACCGACAAGGCCGCCAGCCACCGATGTCCTGTGGCATCCAGCTTCACCGAAGTCAAAATATAAGTGAGAGGATTGTTATCCGTTCGCACCTCAAACTTGGCTCCATACAGGTAATCGCCCAACTTGTCCACCACCGCCCACTTCAGCGCCAGGAACTCCAACTTGTGAGTGGGATAGTTTCTCTCCGATGGCGACAAGCTTCGGCTGACAAAGGCTACCGGCCTCAATGCTTTGCCATGCTCCTGGTACAGAACAGCCCCGAGACCCTCTCGACTGGCATCCGTGTGCAGCACATATGGCTTCTGGGGATCGGCAAAAGCCAACACCGGGGCCTGGGTCAGTGCCCTTTTCAAAGATCGGAACGCCTCTTCACATTGATCATCCCATCTCGAGCCAAAAGGTTCCGCCGGGTTCCAGTATCCTCCAGCGTCCTGCCTCTGGTCCCCCGTCCTTTTCTTTCCCACTGGGGGATAGCCACACAACAGCTGAGTCAACGGGTGACACACTTTGGCGTATCCTTTCACAAATCGCCGGTAATACCCACAGAACCCCAAAAATGAGCGCAGAGCGCCCACTTTCTGGGGTCTCGGCCAGGTGGTCACGGCCTCTATCTTGGTTGGATCAGTAGCCACTCCCTCTCGCGAAATGATATGACCAAGGTAGCTAACCGACGACTTGCAGAACTGGCATTTGTCCAGGGAAAGCTTCAACCCTTCTTCATTAAGCCGGCCCAACACCTTCAACAGCCTCTCCTCATGTTCCTCCAAAGTCGATCCAAACACTATCAAATCGTCCAGGTACACCAGCACCTCTAACAGATTCATATCCCCCACAGTTCTCTCCATGAGCCTCTGGAAGGTGGCTGGGGCTCCCGATATGCCTTGGGGCATTCGTTCGAACTGAAAGAACCCCAGCGGGCAGATAAAAGCGGTCTTCTCTTTATCGCCCGCACTCATCGGGATCTGGTAATACCCACTTCTTAAATCCAGCACACTGAACCACTTCGCACCGCTCAGGCAGGCCAGCGCATCCTCGACTCTTGGGACAGTATATTGATCAGGGACAGTTCGCCGATTCAACATTCTGTAGTCAACACACATGCGCACTCGCCCATTCTTCTTCCGTGCCACCACTATTGGGGACACATAAGGACTTCGGGACTCAGCTATGATTCCGGCCTCCTTCAACTTGCACAAGTGCTGCCGCACGTCCTCAACATCTGCCGGAGCCAGCCGCCGGGATCTCTCTCGGAACGGGGTGTCCTCCGTCACCCGGATGGTGTGGCGAGTGCTTTTGGAGCAGCCAACATCAAACTCGCCCCGAGAAAAAACAGCTTCCATCTTCAGCATCTTCTCCACTAGCCTGTGTTTCCATTCTGGCGACACAGGGGAATCCCTGAAGTTAAAGACTTCAGCGGTCAGCTCCCTTCGCTGCTCTGATCCCTCCCCGTTAGGGGTCCTCACTGGTGCGCTAGACATTACCGTCACCGGGAACAGATGTGCCAGCGGCATTCCCCTCTTAAAGGTGATGTCTCTTGCCATGGTGTTCCTGACACTTATAGCTATACGCCTCGCATGTACCACCCCTGGTCTCTGCACTTCGGGCCTCACCAGCGCCCCCGCCGGAAAACGTGTCTCCCCTTCAAGATCGTCTGGGGTGTCTACTAACAGGGCTTCGCCCGTCGGCACTCCTGGGAATCTGGGGGTCCCCATCACTAGTGCTACCTCCTCGGGTCGGATCACCTTGGGCCTCGCCTGCGTACACCACACCGTCCCTCGTTTACACTCCGGGTCCAGTCCGAGGGAGGCAACCCCTTCTTCGAACACTGCTCGAAACACTGGATGCACTGAGAGGGTCTCCAGAAAGTCTTCCCCCGCTTTCTCCTTACAAGCTCCCAGGAGCCGTCGCACAACGGGGGAATTAGTCCCCACCAGGAGGGCAGCACCACCGGTTTCCACCGGGTCAGGACACACCAACACCAACGTCTCAATAGCTTCGGACACTCCCACATCGCCCTCCGAGAACTCCAATCTCACCGATAGGTACCCATCGTACGGGTAGTCACCCTCGCTCACACCCCAAATCTGCAGGGCGTCAAATGGGGTTACGGGCAAATACTTTAGATATTGGTTGTAGAAAGACCGGTACAATAAGGTCACCTGCGATCCCGTATCCAGAACGGCTTTTGCGTAAACTCCCTCTATCCGTAGACCCACACTGGCACGGGGTCCTACCAGCCCATCTGGAATAGAGGCGTGGGCACCCGGTGGTCCCCTGGCTGATCTCTGGGAACGTGTTCCTCCAGAGGCTCCAGTCCGTTCCCTCACTGAGCCTCTCCTAAGTTTCCCGACACCTCCCCCTTTTTAGTCGCAGGGGGGCTTGTCCTCCGCGGAACTCCTTGTCTCTCACAATCCCACCTAAAGTGTCCCTCCTCTCCACAGCTATAGCACACCCTTGGCCGCCCACAGTCCCGCCTGAAATGCCCCTCTTTCCCACAGTTAAAGCACACGCTGCCTGCCGCCCCTCCTCTCCCAAGACGACTCCCGCTCCCAACCCACTGCACTGGTCGCCCCTGAGAGTGGGTACCTCCCCTGTCCCTCCCCTCCAGAGGGGATTCTCTACCCCTCGGTGGGTTGTCATTCCTCCACCCAGCCACCACTTCCTGTATCGCTGAGGGTCACTCCCGTAGGCCCGCGCCCCTTTTTCGCCCCAATGCTCTCTCTTCCTCCCGCACCTCTCTAATCAGTGGCCCGAACGATGGAGGAGGGCCTTTCCTATAAGCCTTCCGGATAGTCCACGCCACCTTGTCCTCCTCAAGAGAGCCACTGAATAACTGACTCATCCTCACGCTAGCCACGTCAGGCACCTTCACTACCCCCCGGCGCCGCAGCCCCGAGAGCATCCCCTCCATCCTAAATATGTATTCGGAGAGCTTTTCCCCTCTCCGTTGTTCCAGGCGTTGGAACTCTGCTAAAAGCAGCCAGGGTTCCCCTGACAACCCAAACGCTCCCTCCAAAACTTCTATACATTCCTCCACTGAGGCCCCAGACTTTTCAGCTTTCAACTCCCGGACTGTTTTGGCTGCTAAACCCCTCAAACTTCCCTCCAATCGCTGCCTCTTCTCCTCCTCCGAGCCTGGCCACTCCTCTAACATCAAGGATGCATGCTCGATCCAGGTCTCATAGTCCACCTCCCCGTCCGGAGTCGGATTGGCTCCGGAGAACACCCCCAGCTTCAGCCGTGGCCTCTCGGCCACTCCCACCAGGGAGTTGAGTGCGGCTGCCAGCTCCGAGGCTTCCCCCCTACCTGGGGGGCGGGGCCTAGTCACGACTCCCTCCTCCCTCCTCCCTTTGCTAGTGCCTGCCACCTCTCTGGGGTTTTCCTCTAGCTCTAGCTCCTCCTCCGATGTCTCCTCAGCCTCATCCTCGGAGAAGGGGTGGAGCCCCCACAGCCCCTCCTCCCCCGGTTCACTGACCGTCGCCGGCAGTTCCAACGTCCTGACGTCAGCACTTGTACTAATCAACACCCAGCTAGACTCCATCTCTTTACCACACCGTCTAGCTACCAATTCTACCTGCCCCATACCCTTCACCAAACTTAACCCCCGCACTACCGCGTCTCCCGAAACTCGAAAATCCATTCCGCTCACTACGCATGCGTACTGTACCGGTACACCTTCAAATTCGCACCAGCGAACAATCTTATCCCTGTCCATCTGCGCTCTGCTGCCTGCGCGATTCCACAGCCCCCTGACAATCCAATCCCGGGCGAGCACCCCACAAATGTAACACTTACCCAACAGGCTGGTATATGTCTAGGGGAAAAGGAGATCCAGCCACACACCAACCCACCTCCCGTACACGCAGGTGCTGTGAGAATCGCGTTTATGCCTCACGCCCGCCAACAGTATCAAACCCACAACAAATACCGGTATGAAATACACTTTAAAGAGTTTACTAAAATTAAAAGAGTATTAGGCAATACAATATATATATATATACAAGAAAAAAACAAAAGGCGCCAACTTATCAAAGTTCAGTCAGTTAGTGCACTCATTGGAGCTCAACCAGCGAACCATTCGACTCCTCGTCACTTGCCTCCGACTTCCACGTCTTCCACCTCAGACTCCCCGGTGGTCTTCCGAGCGCACGTCCTCCTTCCTCGGCGTCTCCCTCCCGACTCCCTTCACCCCCAAGCCCGCGCAACCCCTCCCCCAAGTTCCCAGCCTCACAAAACACAATAACATTCCCCATTGATTAACAAATGAATACAATTACCATATCAGCCATTCTAAAGCGAAACAACGACGAGAGAAACATTTAACAGACAAAGAAACATTCCTACTCGTAACAAACCAAAGAAGCCCTTTTTAGTAACATACACAGGACATTGTACACTTACATGTGCTTACTATCTTGTGTGTGCACTTTGTGCTGTGTGTGATTTTTGGTGCTGTGTTTTGTACCTTGACCCTGGAGTAACGCTGCCTCATTTGGCTGTATTTGTGTACGGTTGAATGACAAATAAGCTTGAATTGAACTTAATTTGACTCCATCACTGATGCTATTCCTGGCCTGTTGCTGGGCCCAGTCAGTTCCATGGTTACACTGAGCACCGGTGTTGGACACTACAGTGAAGGCGAGGTGGTTGATCTGTGAACTTTTCCAGTGGGAAAGGAATGGGCAGGAGCCTGGAAAGCAGGAGTCATGGAGGTATCGGGGGCAGGCCTGTAGGCCAGGGCACTGAAGACATGGGAGAGTAACATGGTGAGGGGGACTGGGGGAAACACTGGGGTTAGACACTCATGGAGGGGAGATGCTCTGGGAAGGAGAGACAGAGAGACAATGGGGAAGGGAGACATTGGGTGGAGTTGCTGGTAGAGACATTTGAGGGAAACTGGAGGAGGGGGACACTGGGGAAGGCACTAGGGGAGGGGAATTACAGGAGAGATTGCAGAGGGGAGACATTGGGGGAGACACTGGGGAAGACTCTATGGTAGACAGTGGGAGAGGGGAGACCCAGAGGAGACCTGGGTGAAACTGGAAGAGGGAAGACACTAAGGGTTTTCACTGGGGAATCAGTGAGTGAGGGGTGATATAGGAGACAAAGGGGAGGTGAGACACTTGGGGGGGGAATGGTATATTGGAGGAGAGTCTGTAGGGGTGGATACTGGGGATGGGGACACTGCAACTCCCTGATCCCTGGACACAACACCACACTTTCCTGTACTCCGATCTCCGGTTATGCCCTCCGTCACCACAAAGTCACCAATTGGTGCTGTTCGCTGCTATGGATCCCAGTATTACAGCTGTAGGTGAGCAGCCTTCCCTCTGGGATGAGGAACTGTCCCATATTGGAGTGCAAGTCCATCTGTGAGGTGGTCAGAGGAGATCCTGTGGAGGGCGGAGGTTGATGGAGACAAGATGAGGTTCTGTGGGTGCGATAGAGACAATCGGATGATATTGCAGCCTCCCTGGTGACAGGGTCAGAGATGTCTCAGAGCAGATCCATGGCATTTTCAAGGGTGAGGGTGAGCAGCCTGAAGTCTTGGTGCATATTGGCACCAATGACATAAGTAGACAGGGTGAGGGGGTCCTGAAGAGAGATTTTAGGGAGCTAAGTAGAAAGCTGAGAAACAGGACCTCCAGGGTAGTTATCTCTGGATTGCTGCCTGTGCAACATGCCAGTGAGAGTAAGAATAGGATGATTTGGCAGATGAATGAGTGGCTGAGGAACTGGTTCAGGGGGGTACAGTTTCAGATTTATGTATCATTGTGATCTCTTCTGGGGAAGGTATGACCTGTACAAAAGGAACGGGTTACACCAGAACCTGAGGGGGTCCACTACTTGTGGGCAGATTGGCTAGATTTGTCTGGTAGGTTTAAGCTAATTTGGCAGTGGGATGGGAACCGGAGTGATAGTACTGAAGCTGAGGCAGCTGGTTTACAGAGGTAATGTGTAGTGAGACTCCTAGTAAGGAGAGCCTGATCACAGGGCAAACATCACTGTAAACGGGATGAGTTGCAACGTTAAAATTGGACAAAATTGTAAAAGGTGAATACTGGACTGAAGGTGTTATATTTGAAGGTGCACAGTATATGGAATAAGGTAGATGAACTTGCAGAACAGTTACAGATTGGCAGGTATGATGTTGTAGGCATCATTGTGTCATGGCTGAAAGAAGATTATAGCTGGGAGCTTAATGTCCAAGGATACACATTGTATCGAAGGTAGAGGCAGGAGGGCAGAGAGGGTGGCGTTGCTCTGTTGGTAAAAAATGAAATCAAATCATTAGAAAGGTGACGTAGAATCGGAAGATGTTGAATCACGTGGATAGGGCTAAGGAACTGCAAGAGTAAAAAGACCCTGAAGGGAGTTGTAAACAGACACCCAAACTATAGTAAGGATGTGGTCTACAAATTACAAGGGGAGATAGAAAATGCATGCGAAAAGTGCAATAGTCATGGGGGACTTCAGTATGCAGTTCAATTGGGAAAATCAGGCTGGTGCTGTATTCTAAGAGGAGGAATTTCTAGAATGCTTGTGAGATGGTTTTTTAGAGCAGCTCATGGTTGAGCTCACAAGGGATCAGCTATTTGGGTGTTGTGTAATGAACCAGAATTGATTAAAGAGCTTAAGGTAAAAGAACCCTTAGGGTCAAATGATCACAATATGATCAAATTATCCCTGAATTCTGAGAAGGAGAAGCTAAAGTCAAATGTTTCAGTTTTACAGTGGAGTAAAGGGAATTACTGAAGCATGGGACAGGAGTTGGCTAAAACTGATTGGAAAAGAACACTAGCAGAGATGATTTCAGAGCAGCAATGGCCTGAATTTATGGAAGCAATTCTGAAGGCACAGGATATATACATCCCAAAGAGTAAGAAGTATTCTAAAGACAGATGATACAACAGTGGCTAACAAGAGAAGTCAAAGCCAACATAAAAGCCAAAGAGGGGGCATATACTAGTGCAAAAATAAGTGGGAAGTTAGAAGATTGGGAAGCTTTCAAATACCAACAGAAGGCAACTAGAAAAGTCATTAAGAAGGTAAAGATGCAATATAAAGCAAGTTAGCCAATAGCATTAAAGAGGATGCCCAAAGTTTCTTCAGCCACATAAAGTGTAAAAGAGAGTGGATATCAGACCGCTGGAAAGTGATGTTGGAGAGGTAGTAATGGGGGACAACAAAATGGTGGATGAACTGAATAAGTATTTTGTATCAGTCTTCCCTGTGGAAGACACAAGCAGTATGGTGTCAGGGGTCATGAAGTGTGTTAATTTACCATTACTAGGGAGAAGGTTCTTGGGAAGCTGAAAGGTCTGGAGGTAGATAAGTCACATGGACTAGATGGTGTACACTCCAGAGTTCTGAAAGAGGTGGCTGAAGAGATTGTAGAGGCGTTAGTAATGATCTTCCAAGATTCAACAGGTTCTGGAATGGTTCCGGATTGACTGGAAAATTGCAAATGATAATCCATTCTTCAAGAAGGGGTAGAGGCAGAAGAAAAGATATTATAGGCCAGTTAGTTTGAACTCAGTGGTTGGGAAGATGTTGGAGTAGATGGTTATGGATGTGGTTTCAGGCTACTTGGAGGCACCTGAAAAAATAAGCTAAACTCAGCATGGTTAGGATTAGGAGAATGGGCAAAGAAGTGACAGATGGAATACTGTGTCAAGAAGAGTATGGTCATGCACTTTGGTAGAAGAAAAGAAAGGATTGTCTAATTTCTAAATGGAGAAAAAAAATACAAAAAACAGGCACAAAGGGGCTTGAGAGTCCTTATGTAGGATTCCGTAAAGGTTAACTTGGAGGTTGAGTCTGGTGTGGAAGAAAATGAGATGTTAGCATTTATTTCAAGAGGACTAGAATATAAAAGCAAGGATATAATGTTGAGATTTTATAAAGCACTGGTGAGGCCTCACGTGGGGTATTGTGAGCAGTTTTGGGCCCCTTATCTTAGAATGGATGTGCTGAAACTGGAAGTGGTTCAAAAGAGGTTCACAAAAATTTTTCCAGGTTTGAACAGCCTGTCATATGAAAAGTGTTTGAGGCCCTGGGCCTGTACTCTCTGGAATTCACAAGAATGAAGGGTGACCTCATTGAAACCCATCAAATGGTGTAAAGTCGATAGAGTGGATGTGGAGAGAATGCTTCCTATGATGGGAGAGCCTCAGAATATAATGGAGATGAGGAGGAATTTCTTTAGCCGGAGTGGTGAATCTGTGGAATTTGTTGCCACGAGCAGCTGTGGAGACCAAGTCTGTATGTATATTTAAGGCAGAGGTTGATAGTTTCTTGATTGGTCAGGGCATGAAGAGATACGGGGAGAAGGCAGCATATTGGGGCTGAGATGAAAAATATATCAGCCATGATGAAATGGTGGAGTAGACTCAATGGGCTAAATGGCCTAACTCTGCTGCTATGTCTTATGGTCTTATGAGAGAGGGCAGTGGATAAGATGAGTCAGTGGGGATAAAGGCAGAGGTGACAGAGCAGGTCATACAAGAGTGCTGTGTGAAGTCAACGCTCTCTCTGGCCAGGAGACACAGGAAACAGTTGCAATACGGGCTGGACACAGGGAAATTAATGAGTGATAATCAGACCCTGAAGCGCCCTATTATGTTATCAATAAAATAAGTCCACTAGTGAACCACCCGAAAGGCATCCGATTGCTAATCAATACAGATTACTCATGCGATCAGAGAATGGTATTGTCTTTTAGAGAGACTCATGGTAAAATTGTGATTGATTATTAATGTCACATTAGCTGAGACATGGTGAATGGCATTCAGACAGAGCAAGCCTCTGAGGGGTAATAAATGTTTCTGAATCTAGTGGTGTGAGTCCCGAGGCTCCTGTACTTCCTTCATGGTTGCAGCAGTGAGAAGAGAGCATGGCCTGGATGCTGGGGTCCCGGATGATCGATGCTGCTTTCCTGCGACAGTGTTTTGCGTAGATGTTCTCAATGGCGTGGAGGGCTTTACCTGTGATGTACTTGGCCATATATACTACTTTTAGGAGGATTTTCCTTTCAAGGACATTGGTGTTTCCATCCCAGGCTGTGATGCAGCCATTCATAGTACTCTCCACTACACATCTATAGAAGCATGTCAAAGTTTTCGTTGTCGTGCTGAATCTTTGCAAACTGCTAAGAAAGTAGAGGTACTATTGTGTTTTCTTCATAATTGCATTTACCTGCTGGGCCCAGGACAGGTCCTCTGAAATGATAACACTGAGGTGTGTGGTGGGGTGGGTTAGTGGGTGGAAGTGTTGATCAGCCTTACTGCTTGAGGAAAGTAACTATTTCGGAGCCTGCTGGTAGTTGCTTCTTAGCCTCTTCCCTGATGCGAGTGGGACATACAGTCCATGAGCAGGGTGGGTAGGATCCTTCACAATATTGTTGGCCTTTTACCGGCACCTTTTTGTATATATGTCCTTGAGGGCAGGTAGGCTGGTGCCAGTGAAACGTTGGGCAGTTTTGACTTCTTTTTCCTTAAGCCCATCACCACTAATGGGGCACAGGCCACCAACAGCAGCTCATCAGAGTCCTCTGTCTTGGGCTAGTTATTCACGTTGTCCTCAGTTGTAGCCCTTCTTTGAAGATCCTTCATCTCACAGGGATGAGGTCATTGGAGCTTCTGCTGGTATTTCTGTAGCACTGGGATTTTACAGAATGGGGTTGCATAAATCTCCTCCTGGCTGGGGACTGTCCTTAGCGGAGTTCAGTTCTGACTCCCTGTATTGTAGTTTCTGTAACATGCCATGATACAGTATGTTAGGATGTTCCCTATCTGTCTATGAGTATTGATATGCATAGTCCATCTCTCTTCACCCTCTTCTGAAAGTAGAGTATTTGGTGAGGCTAACTGATTTTGTAGGATTTGCTCTGGGACCATGACAGGTTGTGTCAGATGTGCACTCTCAGGAGTTTGAAACTATTCACAGTTTCCTCTGCTGTTCCGTTGATGTAAAGAGCGGTGTGAGTGATGTGAGTTCTCCTCAAGTCGATAACCATCTCCTTTGTCTTGTTGACATTGAGGAAACGTTTATTTGCCTTGCACCAGGCCTCGAGCTCTACCTGCTCCTCTCTGTAGGCCGTCTCATCGTTGTTGGTGATAAGCCCCACCACTGCTGTGTCATTGGCGAACTTGACAATGTGATTATTCGGGTCTTTGGCTGTGCAATCATGCGTGAGCAGAGTGTACAGCAGTGGGCTCAGCACACAGCCTGGGGGACACCCATGTTAAGGATGATGTCCATGATTAAGGATAGGATCTACAAGTATTTAGATAGACAGGGACTTATTAAGGAGAGTCAACATGGCTTTGTGCGTGGTAGGTCATGTTTAACAAATCTGTTAGAGCTTTTCGAGGAGGTTACAAGGAAAGTGGATGAAGAAAAGGCAGCGGATGTTGTCTACATGGACTTCAGTAAGGCCTTTGACAAGGTCCCGCATGGGAGGTTAGTTAGGAAGATTCAGTCGCTAGGTATACATGGTGAGGTAGTAAACTGGATTAGACATTGGCTCAATGGAAGAAGCCAGAGAGTGGTAGTGGAGGATTGCTTCTCTGAGTGGAGGTCTGTGACTAGTGGTGTGCCACAGGGATCAGTGCTGGGTCCATTGTTACTTGTCATCTATCTCAATGATCTGGATGATAATGTTGTAAATTGGATCAGCAAATTTGCTGATGATACAAAGACTGGAGGTGTAGTAGACAGTGAGGAAGGTTTTCAAAGCTTGCAGAGGGATCTGGACCAGCTGGAAAAATGAGCTGAAAAATGGCAGTTGGAGTTTAATACAGACAAGCGTGAGGTATTGCACTTTGGAAGGAAAAACCAAGATAGAACATACAAGGTAAATGATAGGGCACTGAGGAGTTCAGTAGAACAGAGGGATCTAGGAATACAGATACAAAATTCCCTAAAAGTGGTGTCACAGGTAGATTGGGTAGTAAAGAGAGCTTTGTAAATGTAAAGAGTACATTGGCCTTTATAAATCAAAGTATTGAGTATAAGAGTTGGAATGTTATGGTGAGGTTGTATAAGGCATTGTGAGGCTGAATTTGGAGTATTGTGTGCAGTTTTGGTCACTGAATTATAGGAAGGATATTAATAAGGTTAAAAGAATGCAGAGAAGGTTTACAAGGATATTGCCAGGACTTGAGAAACTGAGTTACAGAGAAAGGTTGAATAGGTTAGGACTTTATTCCCTGGAGCGTAGAAGAATGAGTGGAGACTTGATAGAGGTATATAAAATTATGATGGCTATAGATAGAGCGAATGCAAGCAGGCTTTTTCCACTGAGGCTAGGGGAGAAAAAAACCAGAGGACATGGGTTAAGAGTGAAGGGGGAAAAGTTTAAAGGGAACATTAGGGGGAGCTTCTTCACACAGAGGGTGGTGGGAGTATGGACTGAGCTGCCAGATTAAATGTAAACGCGGGCTCACTTTTAACATTTAAGAAAAACTTGGACAGGTACATGGATGAGAGGGGTATGGAGGGATATGGGCCAGGTGCAAGTCAGTGGGACTAGGCAGAAAAATGGTTCGGCACAGCCAAGAAGGGTCAAAAGGTCTGTTTCTGTGCTGTAATGTTCTATGGTTCTATGGAGAGGGAGGAGTGGTTGTGCCTCCTGTCTAACTGGGGTCTGTTGGTTAGGAAGTCCGACACACAGTTAGTTGCACAATGGTGTATTTAGACTGAGGAGTGGAGGTCTAGGAGTGTCCTTGTTTTCCAGGTGAGTCAGGGACAGATGCATTTAGCAATTCTGTCAGTAAACATGGTGAGTGAGATGGGACACAATGAGTGGGTGCAATGCGAGAGACTCAGACAGCCCTCCAGCACTCCTTGCAGTCCTAGTCTGAATGATCATGGATTGTGGTGCTGATGCAGATTCTGGGCAATTTTAACGTTAATTATTTTATTTCAGAGAGTGAGGAACAGGCCCTTCCAGCCCAACATGCCACACCACCCAGCGACCCAACGATTTAACCCTCGCCTTGTCACAGGGCAATTTACAATGACCTGTATAAATCTTACTGGGCTAATGTACAGGAAGGAACACGATGGGTAAAGAAGAACAAGCTGATGATTACAAACTTTAATAGCTCATTTTGAGGACTGATCCCACAAGCAATTCGTTAGTTACTCGAGGATAATTAGTCAAGGCAGGGAATAGGAGATCACCAGCACCCATGACAGTGTGGCTAGGCATAGCTCAAATACCATCTGTAAATTTGCTGGTGATATAACCATTGTTGGCAGAAGTTCAGATGGCAATGAGAGGGTGCACAGGAGTGAGATATATCAGCTGGTTGAGTGGTGTTGCAGCAGCAACCTTGCACTCAACTCCATCATGGGCACTAGTCTCCATAGCATCCAGTACAATTTTAAGGAGCGATGCTTCAGGAAGGCAGCATCCATCATTAAGGACACCCCCATCACCCAGGTCATTATGCCTTGTTCTCATTGTTACCATCAGGGAGGAGATACAGGAACCTGAAGGCACACATTCAACGATTTAAGAACAGCTTCTTCTCTGCTACTAGAACATTGACTCACTACTTTTTTTGCATGACTTATTGAATTTAACTCTGTGTGTGTGTGTGTGTTGCAATGAACTGCAAAAACAATGAATTTCATGACACATGCCAGTGATATTAAACCTGATTCTGATTCCTACATGGCCATCTGGTGTTTGAATCAAATTCTTCATGATTTCAAGGACTTGGTGGCAGATCTAAATGTTTATTTGATTCAGATGGATGGTTTTATCTTGGTCTTTTCTTGGGAAAATTGCTGTTGTAATTCTACTTTCATGTGGTTTTATTTTGTTGAATGTTTAATGTGACATTGAACAACACACCCAAACTCCAAGGAACACACAGCAGACATGTATAAGCTAGCACCTGGAATATCAGCAAATATCAGCACCTTCTGAGGACGTTTCCCTTCACTGTGGAGAGAGGATGTTGGCTAATGATGCCTTCGCTGAAAAGTAACACAAATAAAAGCACCAGGCTCCAATTGCACATCACCCACACACCTATCTACCTGCATTCTCTCACCTTTGGTTCACCTGTCCTATCCCCTCCTCCACCAGGCTCCACCTGCCCATCAGCCACACACTTGTCTACCTGCATTCTTTCTCCCTTGGTTTGCTTGTCCCATCTCCTCCCTCACAGTGGTTCCACGGAAGGAGCAAGTGAGGCTACAGGACGGACTATCCTGAGGAGCTGAGGTTTCATGCTCTCCCTGGATTTCCATCCACTGAACTGTAGAGGGGGAAGGGAAGGGTCTGGGACAGGCTGCGCAGTCAGCCTAGCTCACTGGGAACTCTGACCAAATGCCAGCACAGAGGGTGAATGCTTCCTGGTAGTGGGCATGTGAGACTGACCCAATGACATTTGTATGTCTCCTCGCAGGGCTTCGCAATCCTCGAGCATTCAAGCCAGACCTACTTATTTTTGGCCTAGACTCCCAACGAGAGCTGTTCATCCCTCCTGCCACATCCCTCTTGTGTTTATGAGAATCACTAGTCCCAGCAGAAACCAGCTCCCATAGAACTTAACCCCATTTTTGTCACATTGTAGGAAGCAAACGTTAGTCATCAGTGGTTAGCCTGAGGACAATTCCCCATTGGTTCTGACTGGACCCTCATCTCGTCTGATACTGAGAGTGGTGACACACAGTTTGGTCCCACTTCCTTAGAATTATATATAGGCATCCGTTAGTCTCATGCGACCATGGATTTGCGCCTTGGAAAGATTCCAGGGCGCAAGCCTGGGCAAGGTCGTATGGGAGACCGGCAGTTGCCCATGCTGCAAGTCTCCCCCTCCATGCCACCGATGTTGTCCAAGGGAAGGGCACTAGGGCCGATACAGCTTGGCAGAGCTGCGACATATTGCTTGTCGCAGAGCAATGTGTGGTTAAGTGCCTTGCTCAAGGACACAACACACAGCCTTAGCTGAGGCTTGAACTAGCAACCTTCAGATCACTAGACCAACACCTTAACCACTTGGCCACACGCCAGCACTCCTTCCTTAGGATAGAGCCCAGTGATACAGAAGTCTGATGACCTCCCTCCCGCTCCAACTTCATAGCCACGTGTTAAATTGTATGAGCTTTCTATTTCTGGCCTCACTAGCATGTGGCATGGGTAGCGATCCTGAGATCACAGCTCTGGAGGTTCTGTCCTTTATCTTAACACCTAACTCCCTGGACTCACTTTGCAGGACCTCATCACCTGTCCTACTTATGTTTTTGTTACCGACATGGACAATGATCTTTGGCTGCTCACCCTTGCACTTAAGAATGCTGTGGACTCGATTCAAGATGTCCCAGACCCTGGTACCCGGGAGGCAATAAACCATCTGGGAATCTCATTCTTGTCCACAGATCCTCCTTTCTGTTCCCCACCAACAAATTCCCTATCACCACAGCTCTCTTCTTCCCTACCAACCCCTCCACCCATCTTCCTTTCTGAGCCAGACTTCGTGCCAGAGACCTGGCTGTTGTGGTTTTCCTTTGCTAGGTCAGCCCCAGCAATGTCCAAAATGGAATGCCTTTTGTTGAGGGGGATGGCCACAGGGGCATTTTGCGCAGGTTGCCGCTCCCCTTTCCCCTCTCCCCTTTCCCTATCCTGACGGTCACTCAGTTATATATGTTCCAGTTACATCTCGGGTTTAACTATCTCCCTGTATGTCCTGTCTATCAACCCCTCAGCATCCCAAATGATCCAGAGTTCATCCAGTTCCAGCTCCAACTCCTTAACATGGTCTGTTAGAAGCTGCAGCTGGATTCACTTCTTACAGGTGTAGTTATCAGGGTCACTGGAAGTCTCCCTGCCTTCCCACCTCCCCAGGAAGAACATTCCAGTATCCTGTCTGGCATTCCAACTGCTCTAAATGTGCAATAAGAAAGAAGTAAAGGGATAAAGAATAAATAATGAAAAAAAAGTCTACCTATGGCCTACACCTCTCTTTGCCAAAGTCTCGATGAAACAGAGCCTCAACTCTCCATTCCAATACTGGTCCACTCACACAATGGCTGCTCCAACTTTTATTGGTCCTTGCCAAGTGCTTCACAATGCACAATACAATGTGTCCTTGGGAACTGTGGTGTGCACCAAGTCCCTGTGGGAGAACAGAGGATCTGGGAATACAGATCCATAATTCTTTGAAAATGATGTTACAGGTGGATAGGGCCATAGAGAGAGTTGTTGGCACATTAGCCTTCATAATTAGAGTACTGAGTACAACAATTGGGACCTTGTATAAGCAGATGGTGAGGCCCAAATTTTTTGGAGTATTGTGTGCAGTTCTGATCACCTACTCACAGGAAAGATATTAATATGGTTGACAGAGTACAGAGAAAATTTACAAGGATATTGCCAGGACTGACTTAAATAGATTAAATAGAACAGATTAAATGGGCTAGGACTTTATTTCCTGGAGTGTAGGAGAATAAGGGGAGATTTGATCGAGGTTTACAAATTTATGAGCGGTACAGACAGGGTAAATGCAAGTAGGCTTTTTTCACTAAGGTTGGGAAAGACTAGAGGTCATGACTTAAGATTGAAAGGTGTGAAATTTAAGGGGAACATGAGGGGAAAATTCTTCAATCAGAGGATGGTGAAGGTGTGGAACAAACTGCCACCACAAGTGGGGAATGGGAGTTTGATTGCAACATTTGAGAGAAGTTTGGATAGGTATATGAATGGGAGGGTTATGGAGGGCTATGGTCTCAGTGTAGGTCAATGGGACTAGGCAGAATAGTTTGGCAGGGACTAGATGGGCTAAAGGGCCTGTTCTGTTCTGTAGTGCTCTATGACTCTATGATTATCTTTCCACAGTGGACACCTCTGCACAGAATGATTATTTGCACAACTCACAAATAGTTAAATAAATTGTTGATCCAAGACAGAAATCTTACTGAAAAAATGTTCATATCTCCTCCTAGACCGGGCCATGTAAATTCCTCAACCAGATGTTACTTTGCAAACCATGTGTGGTTTCCATTAGAAAGCTAACCATCAAGCCCCTGGGGACTGCACTCAGTATTAATTACAAACTGTTGTGGTTGGTTTCTTGAGAACACTCCACTGACACTGCATAAAATATCACTGAGCCTGAATGCAGACGTTGCTGATCCAAAGAGCTGCTTAAGTGATTGATGTCAGAAGATCACTGTGAGTATCAGTTCTCAAGAAAAGTCATTGATCTGAAATCTTAGATCAGTTTCTCTTCCCACAGATGCAGCCTGACCTGCTGAGCAGTTTGAGTGTTTACTCTTTCAGTTTTCATCATCAGGAGGATTCTTCATTCTCTTGGTTGTCCAGCAAAGGTTTGGTGCAGGTTTGTGAGAGTGTCTTGGTTGTACCCTCTACTGATATCCTGCTGAAGTTATAAATTCTCATCTGGGATACTCCTAGTATCTCCTTTGTGGATGGATGAATGAGATATCCTTGCTTACCTTGCTAGCTTTTCATGAAAAAAGGTTTTAATAGCACTTGTAAAAACATTCCTTCCTTGCAGTAATGTTTGACAACTGTGGGTTTAGAGCCAGTGTAGTTTTGGGAGAGGTCTAGGTTCTGATCTGGAAGAAGCAAGGTTGCTGAAGGATAGAATCTGCAACATTGTTATCAGATTCTTGAATGGACCTCTCGTACACTAAAGATGAACTCTTGGTCTCCTAATCTACCCCTTCATTGTCCCACCAGGCTCAAGGACAATTTCTCCCCCAATGTTATGAGACTCTTGAATAAATGTCTTGAACTCCTGATCTCCCAATCTACCCCTTCAAGGCTCTTCCATTTTATCTGATGACCTACACTATACTCTTTCTGTAGCTGTGACACTACATTTTGTTTTTCTTTCTTCTATATCTAAATGTACTATGTGCAGAATGATTTGTCTGAATAACACGCAAACAACCGATTTTGACTGTATGAAGTCAGGTCAAGTTGGAGTTTATTGTTACTGAGCCATTCACAAATTTCAAGACATATATAGATGATATTAAATCTGATTCTGATTCTGATGTATACCATCAAACAAAACAACATTCCTCCAGACTGAGGTGCACAGCACAGTATATATAGCTCACCCACACAACACATAAAGTAATATTGCCACAAATAATTAACAAAAAATAAAATGCATTCCAGAAGATTGATATTTAGCATAAAGTGCATTTATCACACAAGTTAAAAAGTAAACACTATAACATACGTGATGAGATCTGGGTGGTACCAGGGAGTTCAGTAATCTCGTGACCTGGGTGAAGAAGCTGTTTCCCATTCTAACAGTCCTTGTCCTAATGAGCTGGTACTTCTGGCCTGATAGCAGGGGATCAAATAATTCGTTGGATGGATGGGAGGGATCATTGACAATGATAAGGACCCTGAGTACCAACACTCCTGATTAATTCTGATGGATGGAAGAGAGACCCTAATGCTCCTCTCAGCAGTCCTTGCAATCCTTTGTAGAGCCTTGTGGTCAGATACCTTGCAATTCTCATACCAGATGGTGATACAGTTGATCAGGAGCTCCTGTAAAACTGGTTAAAATGGGGTGGGGGGGGGGAGCCTCACTCACCTCAATCTCCTCAGGACGTGGAGAGGTTACTGTGTTTTCTTGACTAAAGTATCTGTGTATAAGTGACAGTAATAAACAAATACCAAGACCAATAGGTTTATGTTCCAAATCAAAATTGCTCCTATTTCATTGTGAAACATTTTAGAATCTCATCAACTTTGAATTTACTTTGAAGGCCCTTCTTGTTCCTCAATGCACCATTGAGCCCTACAATTCACCATGTACGTTGCACAATGATTGGTTCTTTCAAAGACCATCACTTTCTTCAGTACTGAATTCCTTCTGCCTTGAATCCAGATTCTTGCCAAAGGGCTGAGCTCATTCCAGAGCCCTGGACCACTTTCCTCACTCTCAATAACCCCGCCAAATTCAATGTTCACTGCAGATTTATAATTACACCTCTACATTCGCGCTGGGATGGTCAATGTGCAAAAACACCATCAAGTCCCAACAGCTTGGTGGTAACAATTGATGCCAGGTCTTTAATTTCAAACACCACCCTCACCCTCTTACTACCAATCTAATTATGGGTCCAATTTGCTAACTTGCCCTTTAACCTTTAGGGCAGTTCTGTTGTCAAAGGCCTGACTGAAGTCCTTATAGACCACACCAGCTGCACCAACCTCATCAGGTTGAAGGTTAATTCCTGGGATGTCCGGACTGTCTTATGCAGAGAGGTTAGAGAGACTGGGCTTGTACACGCTGGAATTAAGGAGATTGAGAGGGGATCTGATTGCAACATATAAGATTATTAAGGGTTTGACAAGATAGAGGCAGGAAATATGTTCCAGATGCTGGGAGAGTCCAGTACCAGAGGGCATGGTTTGAGAATAAGGGGTAGGTTATTTAGGACAGAGTTAAGGAAAAACTTCTTCTCCCAGAGAGTTGTGGGGGTCTGGAATGCACTGCCTCGGAAGGCAGTGGAGGCCAATTCTCTGGATGCTTTCAAGAAGGAGCTAGATAGGTATCTTATGGATAGGGGAATCAAGGGATATGGGGACAAGGCAGGAACCGGGTATTGATAGTAGATGATCAGCCATGATCTCAAAATGGTGGTGCAGGCTCAAAGGGCCGAATGGTCTACTTCTGCAACTATTGTCTATTGTATCACCACACCAACTCACCTCTTCAAAAAATTCAGCCAACTCAGTCAGAGAGAAGCTCTGTTTGACAAAGCCATCTGACGATCTATAGTCATTCTCTACCCCTGCAACTGCAGATTTATTATACTCCTCCAAATTTTTCTGCATCAATCTCCCTAGCGTTAATGTTAGACTCTCTAGTCTGTAACAGTCTGATTTATCCCTGCTGCCCTTCTTGAATCAAACTCTTCGTCCTCCTGTCACCTGGCACTTCTCCTGTAGCATATGAAGATTTGAAGAATTTCCTCCTTTACCTCTATAGCAGTCTGCGTTACATCTCATCAGGCCCCTTATCCAACTTTAACCCCACTTAGACATCCAGTAGTTCCTCCTTTTATCAGTGATTTGTCCTGGAATGCCTCATTCCCCTTCTACATTGTCCATGAATTTGAGAAATGTTCACCTCCAACAACCACCATGGTTCTCAATGGGCCACACTCTCTTGTCTTTAATATATTTGCCGTTTTTGCACAAATTAAAGCTGAGATGAACCAGAAAGATTTAATGGAACTTTTGGTTGTTTATCTGCAAGGTTTCAATGTGGGTTTTCCTGCCAGGTCTAACGGGACGAGGGCATTAAATCAGGCATATCCCCACACTCTACACCTCATAAAACATTCTTGTGACAAAGTTAGCTTTAACAATGGAAAAAGAGAAACTTTATCTCATCTTCCTCTGTGCTTGGAGCTGATACATCTGTAAATTCTATTAGTTTTGGCATCGTCAGCTTTGAGGCATCTGTACGTCCAGTCCCTCTGTCAAGAGCTGAAAGCTGATGAACTACTCTGTGCAGACAACTGGCTTCCAGAATCTTCATCTCATGTTCTTGATATTTACTGCTTACAGTGGTGCTAGAAAGTTTGTGAACCCTTTAGAATTTTCTCTATTTCTGCATAAATATGACCTAAGATGTGATCAAATCTTCATGTAAGTCCTAAAACTAGATAAAGAGAACCCAATTACACAAAAACATTATACTGGTTAATTTATTGAGGAAAAATGATCCAATATTACATGTATTTGTTAGAAAAAGCATGTGAAACTTTGCTTTCAGTAACTGGTGTGACCTACAGCAATAACTTCAACCAAACATTTTTGTTAACTATTGATCAGACCTGCACATCAGCTTGGAGGAATTTTAGGTGATTTCTCCTTACAAAACTGCTTCAATTCTGGAATGTTGGTGGGCTTCCTTGCATGAACTGCTTGCTTCAGGTCGTTCCCCAACACTTCTATAGGATTAAGGTCAGGACTTTGATTCGGTCATTCCAAAACATGAATTTTCTTCGTTCTAAAACAATCTGTTGTTGATTTACTCTTGTCTATCAGATCATTGTCTTGTTGCATTATCTAACTTCTATTAAGCTTCAGGTGATGGACTGCTACCCCGATATTCTCCTGTAAAATGCATTGATATAATTTTGAATTCATTATTTCCTCAACGATTGCAAGTTATCCAGGCCGTGAAGCAGCAAAGCAGCCCCAAACCATGATGCTCCTTCCACCATGCTTCAGAGTTGGGATGAGGCTTTGGTGTTGCTGTGCAGTGCCCTTTTTCCTCCAAATATAGCAATGTGCATTTCTGCCAAACATAGCAAGTTCAACTTTAGTCTCATCTGTCCACAGAACATTGTCCCAGAAGCTTTGCAGAGCATCCAGGTGGTCTTCTGCAAACTTGAGATGTGCAGCAATGTTTTTTTTGGAGAGCAGTGGTTTCCTCCATGGTGTCCTTCCATGAACCATTCTTGTTCAGTGTTTTTTTCATAGTGGGCACACGAACAGAATCTTTACTAAGTTCTAGAGATTTCTGCAGATCTTTTGCTGTTGCCCTTGGGTTCTTTTTCACATCCTTCAGCATTGCATGCTGTGCTTTGATGTGATCTTTGCAGGATGCCCACTTCTAGGGATACTGAGTTTCTTCCATTTGTAGACAATTTCTCTTACTCTGATGCTTGGGTCTTTACATAGAACATAGAAGTCTACAACACATTACAGGCCCTTCAGCCCACAATGTTGTGCCGACCATGTAACCTACTCTAGAGACTGCCTAGAATTTCCCTAGTGAATAGCCATCTGTTCTTCTAAGCTCCATGTACCTATCTAAGAGGCTCTTATTGTATCTACTGCCACCACTGTCAGCAGCAGTGCATTCCACGCACCCACCACTCTCTGTGAAAAACTTACGCCTGACGTCCCCCTGGTACCTATTTCCAAGCACCTTAAAATTATGCCCCCTTGTGTTAGCCATTTCAGCCCTGGGGAACAACCTCTGGCTATCCACACGATCAATGCCCCTCTATCAGGTCACCTCTCATCCTCCATTGCTCCAACGACAAAAGGCCAAGTACACTCAACCTATTCTCATAAGGTACGCCCTCCAATCCAGGCAACATCCTTTAGAAATGCTTTTGTAGCTTTTTTCAGCTTTATGCATCTCTACAATTCTTCTAAGGTCCTCTGAATGTTGTTTTGATTGAGGTCTCGTGCAGGTAAACAGATCTTTCTTGAGAAGAGCAAGCTCTGTCAGTAACCTCACTTTGTGTGACTTTGTTATTGGGCAGGGCACCCCTACAACACACACCTCCAATCACATCTCATTGATTGGAACACCTGACTCCAAATAGCTTTTGTAGAAGGCATTCCCTCAGATACTTTTCCCACAAATACATGTAATATTGGATCACTTTTCTCAATAAATAAATTAACTAACAAGTATTATGCTTTTTATGTTATTTATTTAATTAGGTTCTTTTTATCTAGTTTTAGGACTTATGTGAATATCTGATGGCATTTTAGGTCATATTTATGCAGAAATAGAGAAAATTCTAAGGGTTCACAAGCTTTCTAGTGCCACTGTATAAATTTATTAATATTATTATTTCTTTTTGTATTTGCCTAGTTTGCTTTTGTTTAGCTCATTGGTTCTTTGTCTGACTTGTTGTGAGTGGTCTTTCAGTGACTCTATTGTGTTTAATGTATTTACTATGAATGCCCACAAGAGAATAGATCTCAGGGTTGTATTGGTGACATAGATGTACTTTGATAATAAATTTACTTTAAGCTTTGAAAGTTAAATATTGATTTATTTGTTGCTTTATCTCATGCCTCGTATTGTAAGGATATTTCATCCTTCATCCATGTCAAATCAAGTCGAGTTTATTGTCATGTGCACAGATACAGTGGGGTACAGGTACAATGTAAACCAGGCTTCCAGCAGGATCAATGACATGTAGATACAGACAAAACATAGAAGTTCAAAGTTCAAAATAATTTTTTATCAAATTTCATATATGTTGCTATATACTATCTTGAGATTGATTTTCTTACATGCAATTACAGCAGAACAAAGAAATATAATAGAATCAGTGAAAAACTATACATAAAGACTGACAACCACCAATGTGCAAAAGAAGACTAACCGTGCAAACACAAAAATAATAATCATCATCATCATAATAGTAATGATAACTAAATAAGTAAATGAATAATACTGAGAAAATGAGTTGTGGAGACTTTGAATGTGAGTCTATAGGTTGTGTTCAGTGCTGGAGTGAGTGGTTATCCATGTTGGTTCAGGAGCCTGATGGTTGAGGGACAAGAATTGTTCTTGCAGCTGATAGTGTGAGTCCTGAGGCTTCTGTGTTTTCTTCCCGATTGCAGCAGTGAGAAGAGAGTTTGGCCTTGGTGGGGGGGGGGGGGGGGTCCTTGCTGATGGGTGATTTTTCTTGTGGTAATGCTGCTTGTAGATGTGCTCAGTGGTGGGGATGGCTTTTCCTGTGATGGACTGGGCTGTATATACCACCTTTTGTAGGATTTTCTATTCTTGGGCATATATACGAGACAGTGAAGAAGAAAAAAGACTGCAAAACAAGACATTAGTGCAAATAAAAAGACACACAGAGAGATGTCTGTAGGAATGCAAGAGATGGTCTGGAATGTTCTGTTGCTTCAGTAACATCAACAGATCTCTGTAACCATCTGTTTGACATATAATTGAACTTTTTAAAGCTGGTGTGGTGGAGAGTATATTGACTGGGTGCATCATGGCCTGGTATGGAAATACCAATGCACTTGAACAGAAAATCCTACAAAAAGTAGTGGATAGGGCCCAGTCCATCAAGTGTAGATCCCTTCCCACCACTGAGCACATCTAGACGAAATGTTGTCACAGGAAAGCAGCATCCATCATCAGGGAACCCCACCACCCATGACGTGCTCTTTTCTTGCCACTGCCATCAGGAAGAAGGTACAGGAACCTCAGGCCCCTCAGACCGCTGAGAAAGATGAAGGCCCAAGGGTCAGTGTCAGAGAATCCATGAGACCCCTGGTGAAGATGAAGGCCCAGTGTCTGAGAATCCACTAGTCCGCTGAGAAAGATGAAGGCCCAGTGTCTGAGAATCCACTAGTCCGCTGAGAAAGATGAAGGCCCAGTGTCTGAGAATCCACTAGTCCGCTGAGAAAGATGAAGGCCCAGTGTCTGAGAATCCACTAGTCCGCTGAGAAAGATGAAGGCCCAGTGTCTGAGAATCCACTAGTCCGCTGAGAAAGATGAAGGCCCAGTGTCTGAGAATCCACTAGTCCGCTGAGAAAGATGAAGGCCCAGTGTCTGAAAATCCACTAGTCCGCTGAGAAAGATGAAGGCCCAGTGTCTGAGAATCCACTAGTCCGCTGAGAAAGATGAAGGCCCAGTGTCTGAGAATCCACTAGTCCACTGAGAAAGATGAAGGCCCAGTGTCTGAGAATCCTCCAGCTCGCTGGCGGCTGGTGGTCTGGATGTAGTGGACATATGCGTGAGTGGCCGGTTGGGTGGTTGGTTGGGAGGAACAAGGCTTGTTTTGCTGTTGTTGTTTAGCTATTTGTTGTGTTCTGTGTTGTTCTGCTGAGCATTGTGGGCAAGCTATGGTGACACTCGAATGTGTGTCAACACTTGTGGGCTGCCGAGGACATCCTTGGGTGTGTTGGTTTTTATACAAGCACCATACTTCACTTTACATTTCGATGTTGCATGTGAATAATAAGTCTGAATCAAAATAAAACCAATCATTACCTTGCTTTGTGAGGAAATTGAATCATGAACCAGCCTCTTAAATATTAATTTATTTAGGTAAAATGAATCAAATACACTATTGTTATCATGGTTATATGTGAAGGAAAGAGGGAAAAGCTGTTGTTTTACATAACAGCCAGACACTTTGTGTTTTATATAAACACGTTCAGTAATAGAAAGCTCAGAACTGAGATTTAAGAGACTGTAATAAATGTAATGAAATATTCTGCTGAAGCCATCAAACAAAGCACTGCAAACTAGACCATTAGAGTTAAAAGCTGCAGATTTATGAACTTAAATTTACAACAGAATTTTAAGTGGTTGAAAGTGCAGCCAGAGTCTCTGAATGAAAATTCCTGGGGTATTGGCTGGCATTTCTGAATAACTGACAACGACCAGAAGCAGCACAAGGCCATTCAGCTCCTCGGGTTGTTCTACTTTCCTATAAGGTCATGACAGAAATTTCACCACAGCACCACTCTCCTGCACTGTCTCTATGCCGTTCGATTCCCCTAACATCTTATCGACCTCTTTCTCAATTAACTCTCTGACAGAGTGCCTGCCCTCTGGGCTGGAGATTTCTAAATGGTCACCGTTCTCTACAGGAAGACATTTCTCCTCTCTGTCCTGAATGTCTGACCATTTATTCTGAGATTGTGACTCCTGGTGCTAGGCTCTCCAGCTGGTGGACACTTCGGTTCAACGTCATAGAAATAATTCGTATACACCATATAAAAATATAATAATTCCATGTTTCTAATGTTCTTAACATTTTGATTGATCTTGGCTTTCTGACTTTTCTGCTTATTAAGATATTTATAAGTGGTGGATAGTGAATCTTTGGAGAGTGTCAATTCACATTTAGCCTGTGTACTGTCCATTCAGACGGGTCTCTGTGTGGACAGATTTTCTGGGTTTACATAACTGCAGGCAAACTCCTCACAGCACAGATCTGTCGTTGACATCATCATTGCAGAATCAATCTGAATTGATGAATTGAGTACATTACACAACATTAAAGTGTTTTGCCTGGAGAGTAGGATGTTTTCCACACGATGTTTGCACGAGGACTGAGCTTGTGATAACAATTGGGATCGTTGTGTGGTGTGTGCGTCTGGAGCCTGTGCCCCAAACCACTCTGCACTAAGGCTGTTAACACAATGTAACCTTGCTGTACACGTTCATGCTGACCCACCCATCACTGGCCTTGTGTCACTGCACTTGTAAGGACAGGACCCCAGCCTGCACCCTGCAACACACACAAAATGCTGGAGGAACTCAGCAAGTGAGGCAGCATCAATGGAGAGGAATATCTCTGGAGTCTTTCATCAAGACTCAACCTGAAACACTCCTCTTCATCGATGCTGCCTGACTTGCTGAGCTCCTCCAGAACTTTGTGTGAGCTACTCTGGATTTGCAGCATCTGCAGAATCTCTTGTGTTTATGAGATCTCTTGTGTTCATCAGCCATGTCCCAAAGCAAAGGAGATGTTGCTGGTAAGAGTCTATCTGTGACCCTGGGAACCACCAGCAAAAGTTTTCATCCACACTGAGGTACATCAATGGCTCACACAGAAACAGCCATCTATATTTTCCTCTGGTATAATCCTGTAATTAATTTCCTTTTGTCAGTCATTGCTTGAATCATCTATTGCCCATTTGCTCCCGAACCAGAGATGTGCTGGTTCCTGTCTAGTGGAGCTGAGCTGATCCCTGTATGTTGGTGAACGCGCTGGACCCAGGAAGACTCTGCAAACGAAGTATCATTGAGGATCCCTCCAACCCATCCCGCAATCTCTTTGACCCACTACCATCAGAAAGGAGGCACAGGAGCATCAGGACTAGGACTTGTAGACGGGGTAACAGCTTCTTCCCTCAGACTGTGGAACTAACGAATACCCTGCCACCGCCAAGGTCTCATCACGAGAACAGTGAGCAGTTTTCCTGCACTACACCCTTCATGTACCACCCCCAAACACTGAGACTGTAAGTGTGTAAACACTCAGTCAGTGTGTTCTGTGTAAATGGACATTATGTTTTATGGTTTTGGGCGGACACTGTTGAGTCGGCTGTGTGTCTGGGTGGAGTGTGGCTGTTCTGCTCTGTCCATGTGTGTGATCTTGGGCTGGGTTTCCAGCATTGAGGAGCAGTGTTCCTGGCAATGGATCAGCTCATCCTCAGGAGGTCATTGACGCTGACCTGTGCACCCGTGGTTCTCGGCACCGCTCTGCAAGATGCACTAATGCTGAGGGCTGACACGTCAACAGGGAAAAAGCATCTGAGGCTCATCTATTGATCGGGGTAGTTAATGTGCTGATACAGTGTCCATGGGGAACAGGACCATTTATTCACTGGGAGTGAGAGAGCTGTTCCATCACTCGTGTCAATGTGACCTTGCTGGTAAACTAAGGAACATTTAGGACATTTCAACAAATCTTTGATAAGTGCACAAGTTAACAAGTGTTTTCCTACCAACAAGACCCTTTTGCTCTGTATCCATTGTTGGGACAAATCCCACAGTGTTCTAGGATTTAATTCAGACTTATTCTGAATCAGATACCACAGGGATACCAGTGCAGATACAACTGTTGGGCCATTGGAACAGCCGTATCTCTGATATAAACAGCATTCCTTATGCCTCAATAACTATCTCAGGCATCCGAGAAGACAAAGTCATCCTGAAGCACCCAGGAGAGTGTGTTTAAATGGCCCCTTTGTAATATCATCATTTGCATTTAGAAATATGGAAAGGTTCCTCAGGGCATTTGATCCTTCGACCCTGAAAAGAATTTAGGGCAAAAGTTATTTCATTCTTTGAGAAAAGTGACAGAATGGTAGAAGTCACAGCTAATGGAATTCGATGCTGATTGGAACTTTTAAAAGCAACGATGGACATCTCTGTCAATTGTCCCAGTCTACACTCAGATCCTGTTCAATGCAAAACCCATTTAACACATTTACTCAGGCATTTTTGTCCAACAACAGCATTCAGTGTGCTTCCACACATTTTTGTCTGAGATATTCACAGTGAAATATGTCTCAGATATAATTACATCTAAACAGCTAATTGTAATGGCAACTTTCCAAAACTGGAAGCTCATTCTTCTTGTAATAATTATCAGATTGTTCAAAATTGGATGGAATGTAGAGATAATGAAAACCACACAGAAAGTGTCCGGTGTGTATCCACCAAGTTTAAAGGCTTGTATGTTTAACGTCTAATGAGGCTAAACAAAAGAGTATTAATGCCACAGCAGAGAATATCATCGATGCCAAGGAAATTTTATTTTTAGTTTTCAATTTCTGTTCACTTCTTTACCATTCACTTAAGTTGAGACACATAGGTTTTGATTTCATGGTTATTCAGAGTATCAGTTTACAAGGAAAATTGTGGTTAATGGGGAAAATGGCAGCTGTTCCAAAACTTCAACATCCCCCAGTCCCCAGGGAAATGGAAGTGTTTCCAAGTGGACAGCCAGGAACTGAGAGTTTCATATTTGATGCAAAGTCTCTCACCCACAGAGTAGCCCTTAAATATTTAGCATACCTTCATTTCTGGTTCTTAGAGGATCTGAACATTTAAATTGCATAATTGCTGTGCAGAATATAAAATATTTAAGTCTGCTGCTCTCAGAAGCTGAACCTCAGCTTCTAAAAACAAAGGCACTTTAACCAAATGGAAAAATGAACCAACAAGTCTGATTCAAACTTTACACAGCATCCCTCCCTGATTCTGGAATGACTGGTTTGATAACCAGAAGAGAAATGTGTGAGCAAGAACAAGGAAATTGAGTTCAAGGTAATATTGCAGTTCTATAAATCCCTGGTTCGACCACATTCCAAGTATTGTGTTCAGTTCCGGTCACCTCATTATAGGAAGGATATGGAAGCTAATTTAGAGAGGGCGCAGAGGAGATTTACCAGGATGCTGCCTGGATTAGAGAGCATTTCTTATGAGGATAGGTTGGGCAAACCAGGGCTTTTCTCTCTGGAGCGAAGGAGGACGAGAAGTGACTTGACAGAAGAGTAGAAGATATGAGAGGCATAGATCAAGTGGACAGCCAGAGACTTTTTCCCATAATGGACAATTGGTGAATATGAGCAGGAATAATTTTAAAGTGACTAAAGTGAATTTTAAAGTTTAGGGTTATATCAGAGGCAGTTTTTTTACATAGTAGGTGGTGAGTGGATGTAACGTGCTGCCAGGGGTGGTAGAGGCAGATACATTAGGGACATTTAAGAGACTCCTAGAAAGGCACATGGATGATAGAAACATGGAGGACCATGTGGTAAGGAAGGGCTAGATTGGAGTAGGTGAAATGTCCAGGACATTGGCCTGTGGGCTCAGAGGCAGTGTAGCTCTCTGTATGGCCGGGAGGAGGACATGAGGTATGAAACAGTACTCAGTCCTGTTGCTAACGGACGCTGTATTAGGACATGATCAATGGGTGAGCCGCAGATGCTCTTTCCCCATTACGTGGGGTCGACTTACCGGCCCTCAGTATTAGTGCATCTCCCAGAGTGAAGCCAAGATCAATGGGAAGCAAGGGTCAAAAGTCAGAATTATTATCACTGACATACATCACAAAACTTGTTGTTTTGCAGCAGCAATACAGTGCAACACATAAAAGTACTGTAAATTAATATAACATATATAACTTATTTCTCATACCTGGTGGTGTGATAAGTACTCACACTACCAGGTTCAGGAACAGTCCAGAGCTCAAAGTAAATTTATTATCAAAGTACATATATAAGTCTCATATAAAACCCTGAGATTCATTTTCTTGAGAGCATACTCAATAAATCTATAACAGAATAATAATCATAATAGAATCAATGAAAGACTGCACCTACTTGGATGTTCAATCAGAGTGCAGAAGACAACAAACTGCAAATACAAAAATAATAAATAAATAAATATATAAGCAAGCAAGCAATAAATATTGGGAACATGTGATGAAGAATTCTTGAAAGTTAGTTCGTAGGTATGGGAACATTTCAATGATGGAACAAGTGAAGTTGAGTGAAGTTATCCCCTTTTATTCAAAAGCCTGATGACTGAGGGGTAATACCTGTTCTTGAACCTGGTGGTGCAAGTCCTGAGATTCTTGTACCTTTTTACTAATGGTGGCAGCAAGAAAAGAGCATTTCCTGGGTGGTGGGTGTCCTTCTTGCAACAGTGTTTCAGGTAGACGTGCTCAGTAATGGGGAGGGATGTACCCGTGATGGACACCCATTACCACCCCTCAACCATCAGGCTTTTGAACCAGAGGGAATAACTTCACTTGTCCCATCACTGAAATGTTCCCATAAACTATGGACTCACTTTCAAGGACTCTTCATCTCATGGTTTTGATATTTATTGTTTATTTATTTATTATTATTAGTTTTTTTTTCTTTTGTATTTGCAAGTTTGTTGTATTTTGTGCACTGATTGTCTGCCCTGTTGGGTGTGGTCTTTCACTGATTCCATTGTGGTGATTGGACTTACTGGGTATGCCTGCAAGAAAACAAATCTCAGGATTATATATGGTGACATATATGTACTTTGATAATATATTTACTACAAACTTTTAAAAATGAATAAATAGGGCAAAAAGAGAGCAAAATAACAAGGTAGTGATCATGGGTTCACGGGTCATTCAGAAATCTGATTGGGGAGGGGAAGAATCAGTTCCCAAAACATTGACTGTGTGTCTTCAGACTCCTGTACCTCCTCCCTGATGGTAGTAATGAAAAAAGGGGATCTTCAGGCTCCTGTACCTCCTCCCTGATGGTAGTAATGAGAAGAGAAGAGGGCTTGTCCTGGATGGTGGTGATCTTTCATGATGGATACCACCTGCTTGAGGCTGGGGAGGCTGGTGACCATGATGGGGCTAGCCAAGTTTCCAACTCTCTGCAACCTTTTTGGAATTCTGTGCATCGAGGATGGGAGGGGTGTGGAGGGCTATGGTCCAGGTGTAGGCCAATGGGACTAGGCAGTATAGTCTGGCATGGACTATATGGGCTGAAGGGCCTGTTTCTGTGCTGTAGTTCCTTATGACTTTGATATTGGTGTCTCCATACCAGCCGGTGATGTGACCTATCAGAATGCTGTCCATGGTATGTCTGTAGAGATTTGCAATAGTCTTTGTTGACTTACAACAACCAAAATCCTCCTGGGAATGGGCTGGGCCAGAAGTCCCACTGCCAGAAAAGCTGCTCCGGGATCCTGGAAAATTACCCTGGTTCCCAGCGGAACATGCACACTCAGTCCAGATTGCTGCACATGGAAGTAGATCTGGAAAATTCACCAGCCAGTCACTGGGTGTCAGTGTCATTCTTCCACCTTGAGAAGAGCTGTCGTGGTGTGTCCATATCACTGCAATATTGTGTCAAAAGTCTGGTGCTGCAGCCTTTCGAAAGACGCTGGGATATTTCACTGTTAATATACCATACGTACGTACATCCCCTTTACTCACTGTGGATCACTGTTACTCTGTTAAAGAAAAATAAGCCCATACAAAACTTAGAACAAAGGACATGGACCAGAATGCAGATACCAGAAACAGGAGCAAACTTCCTAATAAAACCATTATTTCAAAAGTTCAGAGTAAATTTATTTTCGAAGTATATATATGTCAATATATACTACCCAGAGATTCATTTTCTTGCCGGCATTCACAGCAGAACAAAGAAGTACAATAGAATCAATGGAAATCTACATGCAGAGACTGATAATCAATCAATGTGCAAAAGTCAAAATGTAAATTAAACAAAAAACAAGGAATAGTAATAATGATAATTGATTCTGTCTGTTCAAGTAATCAGATTGAGTTAAACCATTATCAAAATAAACCAAGATATTTTTCAGGCTGACTCTCTAAGTCCACTATGGTTTCATTGAAACATAGAAACATAGAAAACCTACAACACAATACAGGCCCTTCGGCCCACAATGCTCTGCCAAACATGTACTTACTTTAGAAATTACCTAGCTCTCTATTTTTCTAAGCTTCAGGAGTCTCTTAAAAGACCCTGTTATATCCACCTCCACCACCACCACCAGCAGCCCATTCCACACACTCACCAATCTGTGTCAAAAACTTACCCATGACGTCACCTCTGTACCTACTTCCAAGCACCTTTAAACTGCGCCTTCTCGTGTTAACCATTTCAGCCCTCGGAAAAAGCCTCTGACCATCCATACGATCAACGCCTCTCATCATCTTATACACCTCTATCAGGTCACTTCTCATCCTCCATCACTTCAAGGAGAAAAGGCTGAGTTCACTCAACCTATTCTCATAAGGCATGCTCCCCAATCCAGATGACATCCTTGTAAATCTCCTCTGCACCCTTTCTATAGTTTCCACATCCTTCCTGTAGTGAGGTGACCAGAACTGAGCACAGTACTCCAAATGAGGTCTGACCAGGGTCCTATATACTGTAACATTACCTCTCGGCTCTTAAACTCAATCCCACGATTGATGAAGGCCAATGCACTGTATGCCTTCTTAACCACAGAGTCAACCTGTGCAGCAGCTTTGAGTGTCCTATGGACTCCAACCCCAAGATCCCTCTGATCCTCCACACTGCCAAGAGTCTTACCATTAATACTATATTCTGCCATCATATTTGACCTACCTAAATGAACCACCTCACACTTATCTGGGTTGAACTCCATCTGCCACTTCTCCGCCCAGTTTGCATCCTATCAATGTCCTGTTGTAACTTCTGACAGCCCTCCACACTATCCACAACACCCCCAACCTTTGTGTCATCAACAGATTTACTAACCATCTCTCCACTTGCTCATCCAGGTCATTTATAAAAATCACAAAGAGAAGAGGTCCCAGAACAGATCCCTGGGGTACATCTCATCTGGTCCCAGAGACTTATCCAACTTGAAGCTTTCCAAAAGCTCCAGCACGCCCTCTTTCTTAATGTCTATATGCTCAAGCTTTTCAGTCTGCTGTAAGTCATTCTTACAATTGCCAAGATCCTTTTCTGTAGTGAATACTGAAGCAAAGTATTCATTAAGTACCTCTGCTATCTCTTCTGATTCCATACACACTTTTCCACTGTCACAATTGATTGGACCTATTCTCTCACATCTTATCCTCTTGCTCTTTACATACTTGTAGAATGCCTTGGGCTTTTGCCTAAATCCTGCTCGCCAAGGCCTTCTCATGGCCCCTTCTGGCTCTCTTAATTTTATTCTTGAGCTCCTTCCTGCTAGCTTTATAATCTTCCTGATCTCTATCATTACCTAGTTTTTTTGAACCTTTTGTAAGCTTTTCTTTTCTTCTTGACTAGATTTTCAACAATCTTTGTATACCACAGTTCCTTTACCCTACCATTCTCTCCCTGTCTCATTGGAACGTACCTATGCAGAAAGGCATGCAAATATCCCCTGACCATTTGCCACATTTCTGCCCTACATTTCCATGAGAACATCTGTTCCCAATTTGTGCTTCCAAGTTCCTGCCTGATAGCTTCATATTTCCCCTTACTCCAATTAAATGCTGTCCTAACTTGTCTGTTCCTATCGCTCTCCAATGCTATGGTACAGGAGATAGAATTGTGATCACTATCTCCAAAATGTTCTCCCACTGAGAGACCTGACACTTGACCAGGTTCATTTCCCATTACCAGATCAAGTACTGACTCCCCTTGTAGGCTTATCTACATATTGTGTCAGGAAACCTTCCTGAACACACCTAACAAACACCACCCCATCTAAACCCCTTGCTCTAGGGAGATTCCAATCAATATTTAGGAAATTAAAATCTACCATCACAACAGCCCTGTTATTATTACACCTTTCCAGAATCTGTCTCCCTATTTGCTTCTTGATGTCCCTGTTACTATTGGGTAACCTATAAGAAACACCCAGTAGGATGCTTTCTAAGGGTTCACCCTCCTGAAGGATGCTCTGATGTTGCCTTTTTGTAACCTTATTGTACTTCTTTTAGAGGTTTCAATGGAACAATATAAACACACTTTGGATATTTAAGTTGATTTGAGGAAGAGAATAGATTACAAAATTTTGGCTGGTTATGCTGTCAAGTCAAGTCAAGTCAAGTCAACTTTTATTGTCATTTTGACCATAACTGCTGGTACAGTGCATAGTAAAAATAAGAACGTTTTTCAGGACCATGGTCTACATGACACAGTACAAAAAACTAGACTGAACTACATATTATAAAAAAAACACAGAGAAAGCTATACTACAGACCTACACTAGACTGCATAAAGTGCACAAAAACAGTGCAGACATTACAATAAATAATAAACAGGACAGTAGGGCAAGGTGTCAGTCCAGGCTTCGGGTATTGAGGAATCTGATAGCTTGGGGGAAGAAACTGTTACATAGTCTGGTCGTAAGAGCCCGAATGCTTTGGAGCCTTTTCCCAGATGGCAGGAGGGAGAAGAGATTGTATGAGGGGTGCAAGGGGTCCTTCATAATGCTGTTTCCTTTGCGGATGCAGCGTATAGTGTAAATGTCAGTGATGGCGGGGAGAGAGACCCCGATGATCTTCTCAGCTGACCTCACTATCCGCTGCAGGGTCTTGCGATCCGAGATGGTACAATTTCTGAAACAGGCAGTGATGCAGTTGCTCAGGATGCTCTCAATACAACCCCTGTAGAAAGTGATGAGGATGGGGGGTGGGAGATGGACTTTCCTCAGCTTTCACAAATAGTAGAGACGCTGCTGGGCTTTCTTTGCTATGGAGCTGGTGTTGAGGGACCAGGTGAGATTCTCCATCAGGTGAACACCAAGAAATTTGGTGCTGTGATCTAAATGATGGGAGATGAGGGAGAACAAAGTCATTGGGATTGCTCAACAAGCCAAGGAGGAGGTTCGTCGATTATCACAAGTTTATCAAGTGAAAGACTGGCAAATGATACTTAAAGGGTTGACGGTGGATATGCAATGGCAAGCATTTAAAGATCGCATGGATGAACTACAACAATTGTTCATCCCAGTTTGGCAAAAGAATAAACCAGGGAAGGTAGTGCACCCGTGGCTGACAAGGGAAATTAGGGATAGTATCAAGTCCAAAGAAGAAACATATAAATTAGCAAAAAAAAGCGGCACACCTGAGGACTGGGAGAAATTCAGAGACCAGCAGAGGAGGATAAAGGGCTTAATTAGGAAAGGGAAAAAAGATTATGAGAGAAAGCTGGCAGGGAACATAAAAACTGACTGTAAAAGCTTTTATAGATACGTGAAAAGAAAAAGATTGGTCAAGACAAATGTAGGTCCTTTACAGTCAGAAACAGGTGAATTGATCATAGGGAACAAAGACATGGCAGACCAATTGAATAACTACTTTGGTTCTGTCTTCACTAAGGAGGACATAAATAATCTTCTGGAAATAGTAAGGGACCGAGGGTCTAGTGAGATGGAGGAACTGAGGGAAATACATGTTAGTAGGGAAGTGGTGTTAGGTAAATTGAAGGGATTAAAGGCAGATAAATCCCCAGGGCCAGATGGTCTGCATCCCAGTGTGCTTAAGGAAGTAGCCCAAGAAATAGTGGATGCATTAGTGATAATTTTTCAAAACTCCTTAGATTCTGGATTAGTTCCTGAGGATTGGAGGGTGGCTAATGTAACCCCACTTTTTAAAAAAGGAGGGAGAGCGAAACCGGGGAATTATAGACCGGTTAGTCTGACATTGGTGGTGGGGAAAATGCTAGAGTCGGTTATCAAAGATGTGTTAACAGCACGTTTGGAAAGAGGTGAAATCATTGGACAAAGTCAGCATGGATTTGTGAAAGGAAAATCATGTCTGACGAATCTTATAGAATTTTTTGAAGATGTAACTAGTAGAGTGGATAGGGGAGAGCCAGTGGATGTGGTATATTTAGATTTTCAAAAGGCTTTTGACAAGGTCCCACACAGGAGATTGGTGTGCAAACTTAAAGCACACAGTATTGGGGGTATGGTATTGATGTGGATAGAGAATTGGTTGGCAGACAGGAAGCAAAGAGTGGGAGTAAATGGGACCTTTTCAGAATGGCAGGCAGTGACTAGTGGGGTACCGCAAGGCTCAGTGCTGGGACCCCAGTTGTTTACAATATATATTAATGATTTAGACGAGGGAATTAAATGCAGCATCTCCAAGTTTGCGGATGACATGAAGCTGGGCGGTGGTGTTAGCTGTGAGGAGGATGCTAAGAGGATGCAGGGTGTCTTGGATAGGTTAGGTGAGTGGGCAAATTCATGGCAGATGCAATTTAATGTGGATAAGTGTGAGGTTATCCACTTTGGTTGCAAGTACAGGAAAACAGATTATTATCTGAATGGTGTCCGATTAGGAAAAGGGGAGATGCAACGAGACCTGGGTGTCATTGTATACCAGTCATTGAAGGTGGGCATGCAGGTACAGCAGGCGGTGAAAAAGGCAAATGGTATGTTGGCATTCATAGCAAAAGGATTTGAGTACAGGAGCAGGGAAGTTCTACTGCAGTTGTACAAGGCCTTGGTGAGACCGCACCTAGAATATTGTGTGCAGTGTTGGTCCCCTAATCTGAGGAAAGACATTCTTGCCATAGAGGGAGTACAGAGAAGGTTCACCAGATTGATTCCTGGGATGGCAGGACTTTCATATGAAGAAAGACTGGATCGACTAGGCTTATACTCACTGGAATTTAGAAGATTGAGGGGGGATCTTATTGAAACGTATAAAATTCTAAAGGGATTGGACAGGCTAGATGCAGGGAGATTGCTTTCAATGTTGGGGAAGTCCAGAATGAGTGGTCACAGTTTAAGGATAAAGGGGAAGCCTTTTAGGACTGAGATGAGGAAAAACTTCTTCATACAGAGAGTGGTGAATCTGTGGAATTCTTTGCCACAGGAAACAGTTGAGACTGGTTCATTGGCTATATTTAAGAGGGAGTTAGATATGGCCCTTGTGGCTAAAGGGATCAGGGGGTATGGAGAGGAAGCAGGTACAGGGTTCTGAGTTGGATGATCAGCCATGATCATACTGAATGGCGGTGCAGGCTCGAAGGGTCGAATGGCCTACTCCTGCACCTATTTTCTATGTTTCTATGTTTCTATGAAAGAGCCACAACCTTGAATGGTGGTGGGGCTTTGTAACCGACCATCACGTGCAGTTCCCTTGCCCCACCAGTTGAAAGTTGGTCAACTCAAGGCTGCTGCAATTCACCCTCCATCTTCACCTGAACTTGTGATTCTGTTTCCTGTGTTTAACCAACATTTCTTTGTCTGAACCTGGCACTCTGCTGGTAACCAGGGCTTGTGATCTCCTAGTTTCTGTTGGTATGAGCAGACCAGGACTGGTAAACAGTGTATGGAGATCACGTGGCTGTTGGCATCCATTTTATAACCACATCAGTCTTGCCTGAGGTCAGAGATCAGGGAGCACAGAGCCAAGAGCTTCTGAAATCCTTGCAGCTTTCTTCAGCGACTATGGTAAATCACTGGAGACTTATACAGGAGTGCCTGCCCTCTGCACTTTCAGCCAATTTCATTATCTGGTTATCTGTTAATGGACCTGGTTCATCAGTGGGAATTAGGTTAGGAGTAACTTAACCTTTGCAAACATCAGACTGACACAGACTTACAGTTACTGATCACTTATTTGGGAAGCTCAATCTTGAGAAGACAAAATGGATAAAGATTAGCTTTATTTGCCACAGGGACATTGAGACTTTGAAGCATTCAGTGAAATGCTTCATTAGCATCTGCTCAAATCAGAGAGCACTGTGCTGAGGGTAAACTGTGAATGTTGCCAGTCCTTCAGCCCAACATAGCATGCCCTCAACTCACAAACCCTAACTGTACATCTTTGGGATGTCGGAGGAAACCAGAGCACTGGAGGAGACCCACGCGGTCATGAGGAGACTGTACGTTCAGCGGTAGGAATTGAACCCCAGTCGATAACTGTGGATGATGTACAGTGATTGTGCTAATCGCTACGCTATCACATTATGAATGAGCCATGTTCATATAAACATTTAGATGCACACCTCGTGGTGGCCTCCACAGGTGCCGGTGGCAGTGAACTTCACAGAATCACCACCCTCCGGCTGACGAAATTCCTTCTCATCCCCATTCTAAATGGATGTGCCTCAGTTCGGAGACTGTGCTCTCTGGTCCTCGACTCCCCCACTATAGGAAATTTTCTCTCCACATCCATTCTATTGAGGCCTTTCAATATTCATTCAAAGAGATCCTCCCCCCATCCCAATCTTCTAAACTCCAGTAAATACAGGTCCACAGCTATCATACATTAACCATTTAATTCCCAGAATCATTCTCATGAATCTCCTCTGAACCTTCTCCAATTTCAGCGCATCCAGAGCTGCTCACAGTACTCCAAGTGTGGTCTGACCTAGTGTTTTATAAAGCTTCATCATTACAGCCTTGCTTTATATTCCTTTCTTCTCCAAACGCACGGTAACATTGCATTTGCCTTCCTCACCTCATCACAGACTCAACCTTCAAGTTAACCTGTAGGGAATCCTGTACGTTTAGATTTAAGAACAGAGTTAGGAACAGCTTCTTCCCCTCCACCATCAGATTTCTGAATGGTCCATGATCTCATTAACACTACCTTGTGAACAGTCCACAAACCCATGAACCCTACCTTGTGAATGATAGATAGATAGATAGATAGATAGATAGATACTTTATTCATCCCCATGGGGAAATTCAACTTTTTTCCAATGTCCATACACTTGTTGTAGCAAAACTAATTACATACAGTACTTAACTCAGTAAAAAATATGATATGCATCTAAATCACTATCTCAAAAAGCATTAATAATAGCTTTTAAAAAGTTCTTAAGTCCTGGCGGTAGAATTGTAAAGCCTAATGGCATTGGGGAGTATTGACCTCTTCATCCTGTCTGAGGATGTCTAATGGTGCACAAACCCATGAACACTACCTTGTGAACTGTCCATGCCTATGAACACTAACTTGTGAACAGTCCATAAGCCCATGAACACTAACTTGTGAACTGTCCATGCCTATGAACACTAACTTGTGAACAGTCCATAAGCCCATGAACACTAACTTGCGAACAGTCCATGCCTATGAACACTAACCTGTGAACACTATCTTGTGGAACTAGCTTGTCCATGAACACAAGCTTGTGGAACGCTCTATGAACCTATGAACACTAACTTGTGAATGGTCCATGAACGCTAACTTGTCAACAACCCATAAGCCCATGAACACTAACTTGTGAACAGTCCATAAGCCCATGAACACTAACTTGTGAACGGTCCATGAACACTAACTAGTGAACAGTCCATGAACCCATGAGCACTAACTTGTGATGCTTTTTGGTGATATTGATTTATTTTGTGATTTATAATAATTTTATGACTTTGCTCTGTACTGCTGACATAACACATTTCACATCATATAAGCCAGCAATAATAAATCTGATTCTGATTCTAACAGAAGAATCTCTCTGTATCCGCCTTTCGAGACCAGTGCCTTCTCTCCTTTATCTGCACTTTGCAGTAACTCAAAATCCACAGCATTAGTTGTGAACAGCTTTTTACAGGAGTAATGAGAGCACTGGGAGGGAGCGGTGAGCTGATGGTTGGTGTGATGTGGCCTTTGTTTGAATGGATTACTGAAAAGTCAGGTCCTTGGAGAAACCCTACAGGAAAATGCACTTCCTCAGCAAGAATTAATCAAAGGGATGACACCCAGACACAACGATACGTATAGGAAGCAGCTGAATTTCAGTTGAGTAAGTGAGCATATCTGATGCGTGAAATACACGGCATACTGAGGACCAGCCACTGTGAACCGACTCAGAGAGATTAGGGAAAGGCAGCAACCTCAATGAGGAATTCAATGTATGCACCAAACCACACGACTGAATCACATTTAATAATCGGCATCAGAATTCTAAGGTCAAATTCCAGACGTGACCAATCACATAAAAATTGCCGACATGATACTTTTTACTTCTCTCTCCGCAGGTTGCCATAGCAACCTCCGATGGACAGAATTCTCTGTGTACTTGGCACTTAGTGATGTTCAAATTATTTAACGATTTTTACATGATTACGGGTGATAATCTACAACCAATTGGTTACAAATATTCAGATTGGAATATTTAAATGAGCCAGCTTCCAGCCAGTCATAAGCTGCCTGTGATCTGATGTTCAATAGCATTTTAGGGAAATAAACCAATCAGGACTCACTATGAAAACTGCTTCATAAATAGACTGAGATCTCGTGAGCTGACAATAATAATATCTCCATCAGATCGCCTCTAAACCTCTTCCCTCACCTTGTACCTCTCCCCTCCCCCTCACCTTGTACCTCTCCCCTCTTCCCTCACCTTGTACCTATCTCCTCTTCCTCCTCCTTATACCTGCCCCTCCCACTCACCTTGTACCTACCCTCTCTTTCCTAACCTTATACCTACCCCCACCCTCACCTTGTACCTGCCCCTCCCACTCACCTTGTACCCGTCCCTTCTTCCCTCACCTTGTACCTGTTCCCTCTTCCTTCTCCTGGGTGATGGGGTGGAGATACGTCTCCACCAAAGGAGGTGTAAGGCGCTCCTTTCCTTCACTCGCCTGAGGTCATCCTTGGGCAAGGTGTTACCTGCTTACCACCCCCCATCCCATCAGGGTCACGTGATGACATGGGAGAAGGGGGTGGATGGTCGTATGAGCAGTTGGTGTACATCACAAGTCCTGGTTATGCGACCACTGATGCCAGGCAGACAATCTCTGAAGAGTATTGATAATGCCCGGGGTCACCCGTCTTGTAAAGACACTGCCCAGAAGAAGGCAATGGCAAACCACTTCTGTAGAAAAAATTACCAAGAACAGTAATGGTCATGGAAAGAACATGATTGCCCAAGTCATAAGACACGGTGCATAACGAACAAACAAACTCTTCCTTCTCACCTAATACCTCTCCCCTCTTAATGCCCTGATGAAGGGCTTCAGCCCAAAATGTTGGCTGTTTATTCAGAGATGCTGCCTGACCTGTTGAGTTACACCAACATTTTGGGTGTGTTGACCCACGCACCCGAACATAGGAAAATGATTTTTGCGCCGCCCTCGATCAGGTTGCTCTCCACAGTTCCTTCTGCTCCAAGGTCTCCATTCTGCTGTCTTAACAGAAACTCTCCCTCTCAGGGAACACCACGGTGAATCTCTTCTGTGCTGTTCCGGCCCTTGCTTGGTCTCCCATTGCATAACCCTCTGCTCTGCACAGCCCTGTGGTGCATCACCAATCACTGACTTCCAAGCAGAAATGGTAACCCCCAAACCCTCCCCCCCAAAGATCTGGTCACCAAGTCAACTCTGGGTTCAATTGACCAATTTGTCCTTGATCCCACAGGCAAAATAACATGCAAATGGCAACAAAAAAAAGCGCAAAACACAGAATATAGAACATGAAATCGAAAGAGTCCGGGCATATTTCAGTTCAGCTCAGTGTTTATTGGCTGCATTGCCATCAGCAGAGGTCTTAGCCCAGATCCCCGTGGAACACCACTAATTACAGACCTCCAGCTCGAATCAGTTCCTTCAACCACCACCCTCTGTCTTCGATGCACAAGTCAGTTCTGAGTCTAAACAGCCAATTAGCTGTGGACCCCATGCATATTAATCCTTTGGATTAACTTTCCATAAAGAACTTTTTCAAATGCCTTACTAAAATCCAACATCCACTGCCCTATCCTCATCAATCTTTCTCATCACCTTGTTAAAGAACTCAGTCAAGTTGGTAAGACATGACCTGTCCTGCACAAAGCCATGCTGGCTCCCCCTAATTAGGCCTCAGGTTTCCAAAAGCTCATATATCCCATCCCTAAGAATTTTCTCCAGCAATTTCTCTACAGTGACATGGGTCTCACCAGTCCATAGTTCGTAGGATTTTCCCTTATTCCATTCTTAAATAGAGGTAAAACATTAGCCACTCATCTGTCTTCAGGACCATGCCTGTGGCTAGAGAGGACACAAAGATACTGGTCAAGGGCCCAGTAATCTTGTAACCTGCTTCTTTCAATAACTCGGGGTAAACCCCTCAAGGCCAGCAGGTGGTGTGGTAGCATCTGCACCGGACTTCAAGGCAAATGGTCCCAGGTTTGAGGAACAACACAAATCCCATCAGGCCTCTGGGACTTATCCATCTTAATGCTCATTAGGAGGCCCAATACTTCCTCCACCTTGACCTCTAAATGCCTTAACATACTTATATAGTGCCTATAAAAAGTATTCACCCTCCTTGGAAGTTTTCATGCTTTATTGTTTTACAACATTGAATCACAATGGATTTAATTTAGCTTTTTTGTCACTGATCAACTGATCAACAGAAAAGGGGGAGGGGTGAATATTTTTTATTGGCACTGTAGACTCAGCACTCATCTCCAGGTCCTTCATATCCTTTTTCTTGGTAAATATTGAATTAAAGTACTCATTAAGTATCCTACTCACATTCTCTGCATCCAAACAAATGTCCCCTCCTTTTTCCTAGAGCAGTCCCACCCTCCCCTAGTTATCCTCTTGCTCTTGATGTATAGAATGCCTTGGGATTCACCTTTCTCCTACTTGCCAAGGACTTTTCATGACCCTTCCTGGCTTTCCTAATTTAGATCTTTTCTGGCTTCTTTAGGTTCCTCATGTGCTTCGTTTGATCCAAACTTCCGAAGCTTCAGACACTTTTCCTTTTCCTTCTTGACTAAATCCATTACCTCTCTCTTGGATCACATCCAAGATCCTCTTAACTTTCCGAACAGTTCCTACCTTCTCATAGGAACATACCTTTCCTGCACTCTGTGACTTGATCTTTAATCACCCTGTTGTGGTGATGTGGACTTGTCAGAAAAAAAGTGTTCTCAATTAGCTCTGCTTAGTTCCTGCCTAATGCCCTTGTAATTTGCCCTACTCCAATTTGAAACTCTCCCACAAGGACCTTATCTAGAGATAGAAGCAGTGTGTTCCGTAACTGGCTTCAGTCACGGCTTCGTTGGCTTCGTTGCCAACGCTCTCCATGACTCATGATACTATGCCAGACTTTTAACCTAATCTACCCTTCCTGCACACATAACCCTCCTTTTTTTCTATCATCCGTCTACCTATCTAAGAATTTCTTAAATGTCCCCAATGTATCCGCCTCTACCACCATCCCAGTAGAGCATTCCACACACCCACTGCTCTCTGTGAAAAGACATCGCCCTATACTTTCCTCCAATCACCTTAAAATCATGTCCCTGCTTTTATTTATATTAATAATATTATTATTTGAATAGTTTTCAAAACCTTGTTGAGACTCTTCGATAATTCATGTTAGAGCAAATTAATAGTTATTTTTTCTAATTACTGAAGACTGAAGCTGACTGAATAACCAGCCAGATGCTTAGATTGATGGTAGACAGAGTTAGTTATTCAGACAAGTGGAGCCTTTGTTATCTCAGCCTCTGCTCTACTTGCCATAGGATGGAGACAGTGCATAAACTCCCTTCACCACATATACCATAAGACCATAAGATAATGGAGCAGAATTGGGCCATTTGGCCCATCGAATCTGCTTTGCCATTTCATCATGGTTGATCCATTTCCTTCTCAGTTCCAATCTCCTGCTTTTTCCCCTTTACCATTCATGCCCTGACTAATCAAGAATCTATCAACCTCTGCCTTAAAAATACGTAAAGATTTGGCCTTCACAGTTGCCTATGGCAAAGAATTCCACAGATTCACTACTCTCTGGCTAAAGAAATTCCCCCTCTATTATAAGGCAGTGTCCTCTACTCTTAAACTCTTCCACCATAGGAAACATCCTCTCCAAATCCACTCTTATTAAGGCCTTTCAACATAAGAACACAAGAAATAGGAGCAGGAGTAGGCCATCTGGCCCATTGAGCTTGCCCCGCCATTCAATAAGATCATGGCTGATCTGTCCGTAAACTCAGCTCCATCTACCTGCCTTTTCCCCATAACCCTTAATTCCCCTACCATGTAAAAATCTATCAAACTGTATCTTAAATATATTTAGAGAAGAAGCCTCAACTGCTTCCCTGGGCAGAGAATTCCACAGATTCACCACTCTCTGGGAAAATCAGTTTTTCCTCATCTCCATCCTAAATCTTCTCCCCTGAATCTTGAGGCAATGCCCCCTAGTTCTAGTCTCACCTACCAATGGAAACAACTGTCCAACTTCTATCCCTTTCAAAATTATGTATGTTTCTATAAGATCCCCTCTTATTCTTCTGAATTCCAGAGAGTACAGTCCCAGGCAACTCAATCTCTCCTCATAGGTTAACCCCTTCAGCTGTGGAATCAATGTGGCGAACCTCCTTTGTGCTGCCTCCAAAGCCAGTATATCTTTCCTTAAGTATGGAGACCAGAACTGTACACAGTACTCCAGGTGCGGCCTCACCAGTACCCTGTATAGTTTCAGCATGACCTTCCTGCTCTTGAATTCAATCCCTTTAGCAATGAAGGCCAATATTCCATTTGCCTTCTTAATAACCTGTTGTACCTGCAAGCCAACTTTTTGCGATTCATGCACAAGCACTCCCAAGTCCCTCTGCACAACAGCATGCTGCAATCTTTCACCATTTAAATAATAATCTGCTCTTCTATTATTCCTTCCAAAGTGGATGATCTCGCACTTAACTAATGTTGTATTCCATCTGCCAGACCTTGGCCCTCTCAATTAATCTATCTAGATCCCTCTGCAGACTCTCCACATCCTCTGTACAATTTGCTTTTCCACTCAGTTTAGTTACACTTAGTCCCCTCTTCCAAATCATCAATGTAAATGGTAAACAGCTGAGGGCCCAGCACCGACCCCTGCGGCACCCCACTCACCACTGACTGCCAACCGGACAAACACCCATTTATACCAACTCTCTGCCTTCTATTGGTTAACCAATCCGCTATCCATGCCAATACACTTACTCCGACTCCATGCATCTGTATCTTATTTATAAGCCTCTTGTGTGATAGGTTTCAATTAGGTTACCCCTCATTCTTCTGAGTTCTAGTGAATACAGGCCCAGAGCCATCAAACGCTCTTCATATAACAAGCCTTTCAATCCTGGAATCATTTTTGTGAACCTCATTTGAACCCTCTCCAGTTTCAGCACATCCTTTCTAAGATAAGGGGCTCAAAACTGCTCACAATACTCCAAGTGAGGCCTCACCAGTGCTTTGTGAACACACTGATGACGCTTTCTGGCAGAGGAGCACTTGGCCGTATGGGAGCAACAACTGACAAATGCTCCTAGCTCCCAGACAAGAGGATGTGCTGTGATTACATCAGCATTTCATGCAGCTGGCTAGCTCAGTACCTCTTGTCTCTGACCGCGCTCCAGGGAGTAATCCTGCGTAGACCCAGCTTGTTCAGATACAGACACAAAGTCACTGCTGGTCACCTCTGGAGGGTGGAACCTAGTGAACAGATGGTGCAGAGTTCATGGAATGTACTGACCTTTTGATGGGATGTGCATCCAAATGCTCCCATGCCAAAGACTCCACATTAATTGGCCACATTGGTGTAACTGAGTGGAGTGGGCTTGGTAGGCCAGAATGCCCTGTTACTATGTTGAATCTTGAAATACAATAAATACAATCCTGCATTGTTCTCCCCTGTTCCTTCTAGGAACGCATTTAAACATTTCACTCCCACAGTCAGCTTCACCAATGCAGCCATGCTGAGTAATGGACAGAGAGCACCCTGGCAATCTGCCTGCTATTCTGGCCCAGGAGGAGATGGTGTCCATCAGCAGCTTCTCCCCGACCCCACCCCAGCCCCAACTGAAGTGAGCCGTTGCTGAACTGCCCCAAACCCTGAATGGGGCAGGTAGCATAATGCTTTAAAGTATCAGTGACCAGGAGCCAATTCCATCACTGTCTATAAGCATTTTGTATGTTCTCCCTGTGACAGTATGGGTTTCCTCTGGCTTCCTTCCTTCCACATTCCAACGAATGAGGGGTAACCTAATTGAAAACTATCGAATGTTATAATTATGGGGGATTTGAACTTTCATATTGACTGGACTAATCAAGTCGGACACAGCAGCCTTGAAGATGAGTTTATTGAGTGTATTCGGGATGGGTTCCTTGAACAATACGTTACTGAGCCGACAAGGGGGCAAGCAGTCTTAGATCTGGTCCTGTGTAATGAGACAGGACTAATAAAAAATGTCCTAGTAAAGGATCCCCTTGGAATGAGTGACCATAACATGGTCAAATTCCATATTCAATTAGAGGATGAGAGGGTTGGATCTCAAACAAGCGTACTGAGCTTAAATAAAGGAGACTATGATGGTATGAGAGCGGAATTGCTTAAGATGGATTGGGAAAATAGATTAAAGGGTAGATCGGTACTTGATCAGTGGTGTATATTTAAGGAGTTATTTTACAACTATCAAGAAAAATATATTCCACTGAAGAAAAAAGGGTGTAAAAGAAAAAAATAGTTATCCGTGGCTAAGTAAAGAAATAAAGCAAAGTATACGACTAAAAAGAAAGTTATATAAGGTAGCTAAATCTAGTGGGAAGATTGAAGATCGAGAAGCTTTTAAAGAAGGGGAAGATAGATTATGAAAGTAAATTGGTGAAAAACATAAAAGCAGATAGTAAGAGTTTTTATAGTTACATAAAAAGAAAAAGGGTGGCTAAAGTAAATGTTGGTCCCCTAGAAGATGAGACCGGGAAATTAATGGTAGGGGACATGGAGATGGCGGAAACGCTGAACAAATATTTTGTATCAGTTTTTACAGTAGAGGACACTCAAAATATCCCAACACTGGATAAACAGGGGGCTCTAGGGGGAGAGAAGCTAACTACGATTCAAATCACCAAGGAAATGGTACTTGATAAATTAATGGGACTGAAGGTGGATAAATCCCCTGGACCGGATGGCTTGCATCCTAGGGTCTTAAGGGAAGTGGCGGTCGGGATTGTGGATGCATTGGTGATAATTTTTCAAAACTCGCTGGACTCGGCAATGGTCCCGGCAGATTGGAAAAATGCTAATGTAACTCCTTTATTTAAAAAGGGCAATAGACAGAAGGCTGGGAATTATAGGCCAGTTAGCCTAACATCTGTGGTTGGCAAAATGTTGGAATCGATAATTAAGGAAACAGTAACAGGGCATTTGGATAAACATAGCTTAATAGGACAAAGTCAGCATGGCTTTACAAAAGGGAAGTCATGTTTGACAAATTTGTTGGAGTTCTTTGAGGACATAACATATAGGGTAGATAAAGGGGAACCAGTGGATGTGGTGTATTTGGACTTCCAAAAGGCATTTGACAAGGTGCCACACCAAAGATTATTACTTAAAGTAAAAAATCATGGGATTGGGGATAATATTCTGGCATGGGTGGAGGATTGGCTTTCTAACAGAAAACAGAGAGTTGGGATAAATGGTTTATTCTCAGACTGGCAGTTGGTGACTAGTGGTGTTCCGCAGGGGTCGGTGTTGGGACCCCAACTCTTTACAATCTATATTAATGATTTGAAGAAAGGGACTAAGTGCAACGTATTGAAGTTTGCTGATGACACAAAGATGGGAGGGAGTGTAATGAGTGCGGAGGACATTGAAACCCTGCAGGGGGACATAGATAGGCTGAGTGATTGGGCAGACATTTGGCAGATGAAATATAATACTGACAAGTGTGAGGTCTTGCACTTTGGCAGGAAAAATAATAGAGCAAGTTATTATCTAAATGGAGAGAAACTGGAAAGTGCTTCTGTGCAAAGGGATCTGGGGGTCCTAGTGCAGGAAACACAAAAAGTTAGTGTGCAAGTGCAGCAGGTGGTCAAGAAGACCAATGGAATGCTGGCTTTTATTGCTAGGGGGATGGAGTATAAGAACAGGGAGGTCTTACTGCAGTTGTACCGGGTATTGGTGAGACCACACCTGGAGTACTGAGTGCAGTTCTGGTGTCCATTTTTAAGAAAGGACATACTGGCTCTCGAGGCAGTGCAGAGAAGGTTCACTAGGTTAATTCCGGGGATGGGTGGGTTGATGTATGATGAGAGGTTGAGTAGATTAGGACTCTACTCATTGGAGTTCTGAAGAATGAGAGGCGATCTTATTGAAACATATAAGATTGTGAAGGGGCTTGATCGGGTGGATGCGGGGAGAATGTTCCCAATGATGGGTGAAACTAGGACTAGGGGGCATAATCTTAAAATAAGGGGATGCCATTCCAGGACTGAGATGCGGAGAAATTTCTTCACTCAGAGGGTAGTGGGGCTGTGGAATTTACTGCCCCAGAAAGCTGTGGAAGCTACTACACTCAATAAGTTCAAAACAGAGATAGACATTTTCCTGGATAAAAATGGCATTAGGGGATACGGTGAGCGAGCAGGTAAGTGGACATGAGGCTAGGTTTAGATCAGCCATGTGATCTCCTGGACCAGTTTTCGATAGTCTGGATGGGTCGGAGAGGAATTTTCCAGATTTTTTCTCCTCAATTGGCAACTCGGTTTTTTTTCCCCGGGTGATCACATGGGTTTGGGTGGGATGAATAATAAAATAAAATGGGCGGCATGGTGCCCTGTTGGTTGGCACTGTTGCCTTGTGGGATTCGGTGAAAACTAGAGTTAAGATTGGATCAGCCATGATCTTGTTGAATGGCGGAGCAGGCTTGAGGGGCCGATTGGCCTACTCCTGCTCCTATCTCTTATGTTCTTATGTTATTATGTGGATGTGGATGTGGAGAGTATGTTTCCTGTGGTGGGGGAGTCTAGGACCAGAGAGCACAGCCTCAGAATAGAGGAACGTCTTTTTATAATGAAGATGAAGAGGAATGTCTTTTGCCAGGGAGTGATGAATCTGTGGAAGTCTTTGCCACAGACGGCTGAGGAGGACAAGTCATTGGATATATTTAAGGCAGAGGATGATGGATTCTTGATTGGTCAAGGCATGAAGTAATATGGGGAGAAAGCAGAAGAATGGAGCCGAGAGTGAAAATGGATCAGCCATGATGAAAAGGTAGAGGGTACTCAATGGGTCATATGGCTAAATTCTGCTCCAATATCTTATGGTCTTATGGCATGGGTTGGTAAGGCAATTGGCCACATTGGTGAAAATGTATGATGTGGGCTCATTGTGCAGGAAGGGTCTGTTACTGTACTGCATCTCTAAATTGTTAAGTAACTTCTCAGACATCCTGGAGCCTGTCTACAGCAGGGATTCCTGGGTCTGTTCTCAACCACCTCACAAAATCTCATGGCAGCTGACCTAATGGTTTCCGAGGGAGGTTTGAGACGGACAGGGTAAAGATTCTCGGCTGGGCACATGGTGATACTGGAACATGTCACAGAGGATACGGTCAGATTCAAGTTCTTGCTCAAAAGGAGCAAACTTTGATTGATTACTGGGGTTGTTGTTGAGGAGATACTAGGCAGCTGGGTTTGATTGAAAGATACGGGCACCTGGGGGGAGCACATCTCACAGTAATTTGCAACATTCATCTGGGGTTTGCCAGGATGGACACAGGGGTGGCGTTTCCAAGACCAGGAATCGGTCTCAGAATAATGGGTCAGTATCCAAAACTGAGGGGGAAGACATTACTTCACCCAGAGAGTGAGTATTTTGCCCAGAAGGGACGTGGAGCCCCAGCCTCTGAGTATGTCCAGGTAGATCAGGATTTTTGGATATTAAAAGAATGAAGAATATGGGATTATGAAAGAAAGGGGTGCTGATGTCAAATACCATCTGTGACCTTACTAAGTTACAGTGCAGGCACAGGGATTTGAAAGGCCTCTAGCTTCTACATCTTGTGCTTGTGAAAAGAGATAAAGAAATTGCAGACTGGAGGCTTGTCGTGGGGTTAGAGGACTGTCTGGGGAGGTGAGGGTGGTGTGGGGGGCTTGTTTTGCTGTTGTCGTTTTGTTGCTTGTTGTGTTCTGTGTTGTTCTGCTGAGTATTGTGGGTAAGTTATGTAGGCACCGAATGTGTGGCGACATTTGCGGGCTGCCCCAGCTCTTCCCTAGGGGTGTTAGTTGTTAACACGAACAAAGCATTTCACAGTATGTTTCGGTGTACAGTATGTGTGATACATAAATCCAAATCTCAGATAAAGAGATTAGCTTAATTTCTATACACTTACATCGAAACATACCGTGAAAGTTATTGTTTGCGTCAATGACCAACACATCTGAGGATGCGCAGGGGTCAGGCCAGAGTGTCGCCATGCTTCTGGTGCCAACATAGCATGCCCACAACTCACCAACCCTGCCCCGCATGTCTTTGGAATATGACAGGACACCAGAACATCCAGAGAGAACCCATGTGGGCATGGAGAGAACTTACCAACTCCTTACACTATAAGACCATAAGACATAGAAGCAGAATTAGGCCATTCAGCCCATCGAGTCATCTCCAACATTCCATGATGGCTGATCCTGGATTCCACTCAACCCCATACACCTGCCTTCTCACCATATCCTTTGATGCCCTGACCAATCATCAAACTATCAATTTTCGCTTCTCATGTACCAATGGACCTAGCCTCCACAGCTGTCTGTGGCAGAGAATTCCACAGGTTCACTACTGTCTGGTTAAAAAAATTCCTCCTTGACTCTGTTCTAAAGGGTCACCCCTCAATTCTGAGGCTGTGCCCTGTAATTCTGGACACCCCCACCATAGGTAATATCCTCTCCACATCCACCTTGTCTAATCCTTTCAACATTCAGTAGGTTTCAATGAGATACCCCCACATTCTTCTAAACTCCAGTGAGTACAGTCCCAAAGCTGCTACCCCCCCCCCACCCTCATAGGTTAACCCCTTCATTCCTGGAATCATCCTTATGAACCTTGTCTGGACTCTCTCCAATGACATCTGAGATATGGGGCCAAAACTGTTGACCACACTCCAAGTGTGGCCTGACTATTGTCTTATAAAGCCTCAGCATTATCTCTTTGCTTTTATATTCTATTCTCTTTGAAATAAATGCCAACATTTCATTTGCCTTCTTTACCACAGACTCAACCTATAAATTAACCTTCTGGAAGTCTTGCACAAGGTCTCCTAAGTCCCTCTGCACCTCTGATGTTTGAGCCTTCTCTGCATTTAGATAATAATCTGCACTATTGTTCCTTTTACCAAAATGAATTATCAAACATTTCCCAACACTGTATTCCATCTGGCACTTTTTTGCCCATTCTTCCAATTAGACTAAGTCCTGCTGCAATTGCATTGCTTCCTCAGCACCACCTACCCCTTCACATATCTCCGTATCATCTGCAAACTTTGCCACAAAGCCATTAATTTCATTATCCAAATCACTGACAGACAATGTGAAAAGATGATGGTCCCAATGTTGACCCTGAGGAACACCGCCAGTCACCGGTAACCAACCAGAAAAGGCCCCCTTTATTCCTACTTGCTGCCTCCTGCCTGTCAGCCATTCCTCTATCAATGCCAGTATCTCTTCTGTAATGCTATGGGATTTTATCTTTTTAAGTGGCCTCATGTGTGGCATATTATCAAGTGCCTTCTGAAAATCCAAGTAAATGACATCCACTACCTCTTCTTTATTCACCCTGCTTGTTACTTCCTCAAAGAACTCTAACAGATTTGTCAGGCAAGATTTCCCTTTGAGGAAGCCATGCTGACTTTGACTTTTTTTTATCATTTGTCTCCAAGTACCCGAAGGCCTCATCCTTAATAATAGACTCCAACACTTTCCCAACCACTGAGGTTAGGCTAACTGGCCTATAATTTCATTTCTTTTGCCTTCCTCCCTTCTTAAAGAGTGGAGTGACATTTGCAATCTTTCAGACCTCTGGGACCATGCCAGAATCGAGTGACTCTTGAAAGATCACAACACATCTGCTATCTCTTCAGCAATCTCTTCCGGAACTCTGGGATGTAATCCATCTGGTCCATCTTCAGACCTTTGAGTTTGGTTAGCACTTTGTCCTTTGCAATGGCATTCACTCCTGCTCCCTGACACTCAAAGACCTCTGGCACACAGCTGGTGTCTTCCACAGTGAAGACTCTTGCAAAGTACTTTACTACCTCACCAGCATTATTTTCCAGTGGTCTGTTATCAACTCTCACTTCCATTTTACTCTTTATATAACTGAAAAACATTCGGTATCCTACATTATTTTATTGGCTCGCTTGCCCTCATATTTCATCTCTTACCTTCTTATGGCATTTTTGTTGGATTTTAAAAACTTTCCAATCATTCAATTTTCCACTTTTGCTTCATTATATGCCCTTTCCTTGGCTTTTATGAAATACTTAACTTCGTTTGTCAGCCACCGTTGCCTAGCCCTGCCATTGAGAACTTCTTCTGTGGGACAGATATCCTGTATCTAGTGAACTATTCCCAGAAACTTCAGCAGCCTCTTCTCTGCTGTCACTCCTGCCAGTATCCCCTCCAATCCATCTGGGCAAGCTCCTCCGTTGTGCCTCTGTAATTCCATTTATTCCATTGTGATACTGATACATCTGACATGCTTCTCCCTCTCAAATTGCAGTATGAATTCAGTCATATTATGATCACTGCCTCCTAAGGGTTCCTTACATTAAGCTCCCTAAAAGATCTGGGTTATTACACAACATGTAATCGAAGATAGTCTTTCCCCGAGTAGACTCAAGCACAAACTGCTCTAAAAAGTCATCTCATAGGCATTCAACAAACTGCCTCTCTTGTGATCCGACACCAGCTTGCTTTTCCCAGTCCCCTTGCATATTGAAGTCCCCCGTTAAAGTTGTGACATTACCCTTATTACATTCCCTTTCTAACTTCCTCTTCAGTCTCAACCCCACATCTTGGCTACTACTTGGAGGCCTACATATGATTCCCATAATAGTTGTTTTACCCTTGCAGTTTCAACTCCACCCACAAAGATGTAAAGATCTTTCTAAAGATGTAATTCTATCTCTTATCAACAGAGCTACACCACTTGCTATGCCTTCCTGCCTGTCCTCTCTATGCAAAGCATATCCTTTGATGTTAAGCTCCCAGCTATGGCCGCCTTTCAGCCAAGACACAGTGATGCCCACAATGTCATACCAACCAATCTCTAATTACGCCACGAGTTTGTCCACCTTATTCCGAATGCCATGAGCATGTAAATACAGCACCTTCAGTCCTGCATTCTTCACCCTTTTGAATTTTGCCTCTGTGGTACAGTTTAACTCTTTGGTCTGTCTGCATTTGTACCCAATCATTGGCTTGTCCTTCCTTATACTATATGTTACATCATCTACTTGTAAACCTACTGGATCATCCTCAGCTCAATCATACTTGTTCCCAGCCCCCTGCCATATTGGTTTAAATCAGTCTCAACAGCTCTAGTAAACCTGCCCACAAGAATATTGGTCCCCCTCAGATTCAAGTGCAGCCCATCCTTTTGTACAGATCCTGCTTGCCCCAGAAGAGGTTGCAATGATACAGAAATCTGAATCCCTGCCCCCTGCTCCAGTTCTTCAGCCACGCATTTATCTGCCACCTCATTCTATTCCTATACTTGCTGCTGCATGGCACAGACAGCAATCTCGAGATTACTACACTTGAGGTCCTGCTTCTCAACTTCCTTCCTAACTCCTTGTATTCTGTTTTCAGAACCTCCTCCCATTTTCTATGTCATTGGTACCGATATGTACCACTTCTGGCTGCTCACCCTCTCTTTTCAGGATGTTCTGGATGCAACATCATGGAACCTGGTACCTGGGAGGCAAACTACTAGCCGTGTTTTGTTTTGTGTCCACAGAATCACCTATCTGTCCCCCTAACTATAGAGTCCCCTATTCCTGCTGCCATCCTCTTCAGTTTCCTACCCTTCTGAGCCACAGGTCCAGACTCAGTGCCAGGGGCATGGTCGCAGTTGCTTCCCCCAGGTAGGTCCCCATCCCCAACAGCACACAAAATGGAGCATTTCATGTGGAGGGGGGATGGCCCCAGGAGTGCTCTCCACTTCCTGATGTTTTCCCTTCTCTCTCCTGACAGTCACCCATTTATCTGTCTCCTGTGGCCCCGGGGTGACTACCTCCTTGTAGCTGCTGTCTATCACCGCCTCACTCTCGCTAACAAGCGAAAGGTCATCGAGCTGCAGCTCCAGTTCCCTAACATGGTCTCTAAGGAGTTGCAGCTCGATACACCTGGTGCAGATATGGCCATCAGGGAGGCTGGAGTCTCCTGAAAATCCCACATCTGACCGAACATAGCCCCTATTCTCTCTAGAGTTAAATAAGAAAAAGAAATAAGGAATAAACTTGCCTCACCTCTGCCTGTTCTCATGAAAGCCTTACCACTCTGACTCAGACCACTCTGTTGATGACAGTTTGACTAGATGGTACCTCTCTTTTATGGAGACTGGGTTTTTCAAACTCTGCTTTGGGCCTGCGCAGGAATGCTTCTACTGCGTCTGGCCGCTGTCCAGTCAAAGACTCCCGCTCAACACCGGCTGCTTTTTCAAGCTCTGCTCCGGACCTGTGCAGGAATGCTTGCACTGCATCTGTGCCCCTGTCCAATCAGACAGTAGTGGTTTTGAACCTTGGTTACAGCCTTGAAACACATTTTTCAGCAATGGTTGTCTTATGGGTCTAGTTCAACTTTTCAATGAACATAAATAACAGAGGAAAAAAGTCACCAAACATAGAACAGCTCAGTACAGGCCCTTTGGCCACAATGCTCTGTTGACTTTTGAACCTACTCTAAGTTTAATCTAACCCTCTGTCCTAAGGCCTCCATCTTTGTTTCATCCATGTGCTTATGGAAGAGTATAGAACAAGTTATTAAAGAATAAATAATTATATGGAACGTTATAGGGAAAAGTTGACTAGGTTAGGACTTCTTCCCCTGGAGCATAGGAGAATGAAATGTCTCCCGACATCTCCTCTAAGTTTCCTTCACTCACCTGAAAAACATGTATTCTTGTTATTAGCCATTTCCACCCTGGGGAAAAGGAGCTCACTGTCCACTCTATCTAAATTCTCTCCTATAATCACATATAACTTGGTAAATTACCTCTCATTCTCCTTTGTTCCAAAGAGAAAAACCCTAGCTCATTCAAACTTTCATCATAAGAGATGCTCTCTAATCCAGGCAGCACTCTAGTGAACCTCCTCTGTACCTTCTCAAAAACGTCCACATCCTTCCTATAAGGAGGCGACCAGAACTGAACAGAATACACTAAGTGTGGTTTAAGCAGTTTATAGAACTGCAACAGTACCCTGTGGCTATTGAACTCAATTTCCTGACTAACGAAGGCCAACACACCACAGGCCTCTTAATGACCCTATCATTTTGCATTCTAATTTTGAAGGATCTATGGACATGGACCCCTAGATCCCTCTGTTTCTCCACACTGCTAAGAATCCAGCCATTAATCATGGACTCTGCTTCTAGTTCAACCTTACAAAATGAATCATTTTGCTTTTTTCTGGATTAAACTCCATCTGCCACTTCTTAGCCCAGCTCTGAGTCCTGTCAATGTCCCATCGTAACCCTCAAAACCTTCTCCACTCTCTACAACTCCCACCGACCTTGTTTCTTGTGTTTGATTGTTCTTTACCGTAGATTCCAGCATCTGGACATCTTATGTCTGGAACAGAACTCAGACTGACTTGGTTAAGCGATAGCTGTCAGAAGTTCACTACAAAAACCAAAATCACCTGGTAAGGCCGGGATGAAACTGTTAACGCTGAGTTTAAATGATCCCTTTCGAAATGCTGCGGTGTTTGTGGAATCCCTTCCAGATGTTCAGCATGTAATTTGAGCACCGGAGCTGCTGTTGCTGGCGGCTTGCAGTGCTCCAGACCTCGTCAAATAGCAAACCCAAAAGCTCTGCTATTAAAGCAGAATGCTGACGCTGCAGGCTGGGTGGTCAGCACTTACACTGGGTAAATTTTCATCTATTTCAAGAAAAGATGGGGAGATCAAAGAGCTGATTTGAAAGGCTTCATTGATGCGACATCGAATCCAGAATCTTTGAGCATTCTTAACAGCAGGAGCGGAGCTCAGATATCACAGACCTGAGGGCAGTAATAAATGCCGGTGTTAAAGCACACCGGAAGCTCAGGATCAGAGTCAGATTTATTGTTACTGACATATGTTGTGAAATTTGTTGTTTTGTCGCAGCAGTAAACTGTAATGCATAAAAGTTATTATGTTAGAACAAATAAATATTGCAAAAGAGAACTAGTGAGAGAGTGTTCATGGGTTCACGGACTGTTCAGAAACCTGGTGGAGGGGAAGAATCTGTTTCTAAAATGTTTACTATCTGGGTCTTCAGGCTCCTGTACCTCCTCTCTGATGGTAGTAATGAGAAGAGGGGTCTTCAGGCTCCTGTACCTCCTCCCTGATGGTAGTAATGAGAAGAGGGGTCTTCAGGCTCCTGTACCTCCTTCCTGATGGTAGTAATGAGAAGAGGGGTCTTCAGGCTCCTGTACCTCCTCTCTGATGGTAGTAATGAGAAGAGGGGTCTTCAGGCTCCTGTACCTCCTCTCTGATGGCTGTAACGAAAAGAGGGGTCTTCAGGCTCCTGTACCCCCTCTCTGATGGTAATAATGAGAAGAGGGGTCATCAGGCTCCTGTACCTCCTCCCCGATGGTACTAATGAGAAGAAGGCATGTCCCAGATAGTGAGGATCCTTACTGATGGATACCCCATGTTGAAGCACTGCTATTGGCTTAGGCTCTGGATGGTGGTGAGGGATGTGTCCATGGTGGAGCTGGCTGAACCTACAACCCTCTGCAGCTTTTTCCAGTCTTGTGCTTTGGAGCCTCCATACCAGTGATACAACCAGTCAGAATGCTCTCCATGGTACATCTGTAGAAATTTTCTATAGAATTTGTTTGTGTCTACACTGGATGTACCAAGCTGATATATAAACTTATAGCAGAGAACATTACAGCACAGTACAGGCCCTTCTGCACACAATGTTGTGGCAAGCTTTCTATCTCAGCCTCTCAATCTTACCCTTCCCTCCCATGTAGACCTCCGTTTTCCTTTCATCCACGTGCCTATCTCTGTCTCTTAAATGTCCCTGTGTATCTGCTTCTACCACCTCCCCTGGCAGTGCGTTCCACACACCCCCCAGCCTTTGTAAAAAACTTACCTCTGACATCCCCCTACACTTTTCTTCAATCACCTTAAAATGATGCTTCTAATAGTCATTTCTGCCCTGGGAGATGGTCACTGTCCACTCGATCGATGCCTCTTATCATCTTGTAGACTTCTATCATTTCCTTTCCTCTGGCCACATGTTATTCAACTGGATATCACTGTAGCTAATGGGTAAGTGAAACAAGCATTTAATGATAATATCTATGCGCAGTGGCTAAAACTGAATTACACAGAATTGTGGTTCTGTGTTTCATGGATCTTGTAGCAACCCTCTGACTGCGATTTCTAGCCCTGTGTGGAGATTTTTTGAGTTAATCATTTCTGTTGTACCCTTGGGGATATTTGGATGATTTTTATCATTAAAGTATATTATCTCAGGAAGTACAGGACGTAATTTCTCAGGTCCTTCTTCTTTGCCTTTGTCCATATTTCTTCCACTCCACGTTTTCAATCTTTCTCCTTGAACCGGGAGGTGGTGGGAGAACAATTGGCCTGTTCTCCCAGCCCACCTCAGCCAAGCTGACGAAACTTGGCACCAAGATGGGACAGGACCAGAGTTGTAACTGCGCAGAGTCGGTCCTGGTGACCCCAAGCTCCAGGACTATGCCTCAGTCTGTTACTAGCCAACCAGAGAGGTTTGGGTGAGTACACGGATGAGAGGGGTACAGAGGACCATTGTCCAGGTGCAGGTCGATAGGATTCAACAGAAAAACAGGTCGGCACAGACTGGATGGGCCAAAAAATCTGTTTCTGTACTATAGTGTACTACGATTCTATGAGCCTCACTCTCCACCACAACCAGCTGCCTCAGCGTAAAATAGAATCCAGCACAGAATGGTGACTGCACAAGGCAGCTCTTGACTCTGGCTTTATATCATGTCAGGCAGTTAGTGTACAAGCCTGATTATTGTGGGTACCGTCTCCTTATGCATCGCCTTTTGAAGCAATGAACAAGATGCTGGGCAAACTCAGCAGGTCAGGCAGCACGTACAGAGGGAGATGGGTAGTTGTCATGTTGAGTAGAGAATCTGAACTAAACCGGTCTCTGTGAAGTGACAGTGCATTCATTAGTCATCACATGAAAATAGAGAGACAGTAGCTACAACAGATTCTGTCTCCCACCAGCTCATCAAATCCTCTCTGATTCTTTTTGCTGAAACCCTACACTACATTTGTTCATTATGTGCCGTGACGTATGACATGAATGATCGTAGTCTTTCCATGACCATGATTGTTCTTGGCAAATCTTTATACAGAAATGTTTTGCCATTGCCTGCTTCTGGGCAGTGTCTTTACAAGATGGGTGACCCCAGCCATTATCAATACTTTTCAGAGATTGTCTGCCCGATGTCAGTGGTCGCATAACCAGGACTTGTGATGTGCACCGGCTGCTCATACGACCGTCCACCACCTGCTCCCATAGCTTCACGTGACCCTGCTCCGGGTGGGGGTGGGGGCTAAGCAGGTGCTACACCTTGCCCAAGGGTGACCTGCAGACTAACAGAGAGAAGGAGTGCCTTACACCTCCTTTGGTAGAGATGTATCTCCACCCCACCACCCACAGTAGTATTACTGTACATTTTGCAATACTGTATACTACTGCCACAAAACAACAAATTTCATGAGATATTGCAGTGATATTAAACCTGATTGTGATTTGTGTCTACATTGTGATTTGTGCCTGCCTCTCTTACATTTTTTTGTTAGTTTCCAGTTGCAATCAGAAGGAACATTGTGTGAGAACTCTAACATTGTGACGAATAGTAACATTCACAGTCAAGGATCAGAATCCATCAAATGGTTTTACCAGTTCAGCACAACTCACACGCAGACATTTAAAGTAATCTGGAGTAGCTTTCAAAAGCAACGCACACAAGACGCTAGAGAAACTCAGCAGGTCGAAACTGCATCGATGGACAGGACTAAAGAGCTGACATTTTGGGCCAGAGCCTTCCTTAGGCCAAAAGGCCAGGCTAGAAATTCACAGGGACATTTCACACTCTTTGGTGTTTATCAGAGACACTAGAAATGTCACTGCTGCCAAGGTTGGAGTGCTTGAGACTGGACATAATTGTGACAAGTGGGATGTACTCCAGCAAGAATATCAGAATGGAAACATCTCAGCTATTTAAGGTGGGAACAGACTGTACTTTGCAACTATTGGATATAGGGTTGCAAGCTCAGCCTTTCTCACAAGTGTAGACACACATCACAGCAGGGCCTTTCACAAACCCTCAGCCCTTTAGTCAAATCCTGAGCGACCAAGTGAGTACTGGGTACTGTGTACTCCATGGTCACTACAGCTTCGTCCTCACTGGGTCATCCTCTGGACTGCAAAGAACCAGCTCATCATTTTTCAATTATAAACTTTGTAATGGACTCAGATCAAATTTGATTGATTTAAATTGGCTGTTCATTTGACAATTTTAAACATTTCAAAGTTCAAAGTACATTTATTATCAAAGTTATGACAGCTGACAAATCGCCTTGTCCATTTGTCTCCCTTTTTTCCCCTTTATACAACCTTGAGTTTCGTCTCCGTACAGGCAGCCATAAAACAAAGAAACCCAAAAGGACTCATTTAAAAAAAGACCATCAAACACCCAATGTGCAGAGAGAAAAAAACATTCTGGGAGAGAGTCTGGCAGAGAGATTGGGGGTTAAGTCACGCATCAAGGACAGGAGGAGGCTGTAAGGGGTCAGTGGTGGAAGGGGGTGACCGTGGTTAGTGAAATGGGCTGTGTTCTGTGTTGTGTTCACCTTGGTATTACTGCTGTAGTTGGTACCTGAACATTCCACCAACTTCCTCTGTTCCACCCTGAGATGCGTTATCACACAATCTCCTGAAACACACTCAGCACACTGAGGGTGTGATCCAGAAATCCCTGACAAAATGACCAAATGATCACCAATTACTTACAGAGTTTTAAAAACATATTGAAATGGAGCAAAGCAAGAGATGTTGCTGCAACGTTGTTGAAGCACGATATGGTGTCAATGTATTTCCAAGCTCCTCCGCACCCTTAGATGTGAAACTGCAAACAGGATTCAGAGCAAGGGAGAGGAGAGGAGAGTATTCTAACCGGCTGTATCACCATCTGGTATGGGTGGTTTGAGGGGGGGTAGCTACTGCACGGGGTCAAAGTAAGCTGCAAGAGTTGTAAACTCAGTCAGCTCCATCATGGACTTGATAGTATCCAGGTCATCTTCAAAGAGTGATGCCTCAAAAAGGCAGCATCCATCACTAAGGACCCCTATCACCTAGGTCATGCCTTGTTCTTGTTGCTACCATCAGGAAGGAGGTACTGAAGCCTGAAGACACACACTCAACAATTGAGGAACAGTTTCTTCCCCTCTTCCATCCGATTTCTGAATGGATATTGAACCCAAAAACACTACCTCACTGCTTTTTTTTATTTGTATTCTTGCACTATTGATTTGGTATACACATGCTTACTCTAACTTGTGGCTTTTCTCTATTATTATGTATTGCATTGTACTGCTGCCACAAAGACAACAGATTTCACGACCTACGCTGGTGATATTAACCCTGAATCTGATTCTCTTTCTGTGAGTTTGAGACAGGAATATTTATCCCCTGCCCCGGGGCTCTCTCTGGTGTGAGTCAGCAGCTCTCCAGCAAATGTTGAAGTGCTGGCAATATTAAACTGTTGAAAGGCCAGAACAGATCACGGAACCACTGGGGCAGTGTGAAACCCTTACCATGGGCAGGCTCTGATGAACATCAGGCAATGTTTAGTCTAAGTGCCACTGATTCAATCCATCAACTGCCCTCACCCACAATTTACAGTGGCAAATAACCCCTCTGACCCTGCATATCATTGGAATGTCGAAGGAAACCAGAGCACTCAAGGGAAAACCCACACGGTCAGAGGGACTGTGCAAACTCCACACGGTCAGAGGGACTGTGCAAACTCCACACGGTCAGAGGGACTGTGCAAACTCCACACGGTCAGAGGGACTGTGCAAACTCCACACGGACTGTGAAGTCGGGAGATGGCAGCCCCATCACGACAGCTGACAAATGGCTTTGTTCGTTTGTCTCCCTTCTTTTCCCAGGTGTAGTGTGGCTCTGAACGTAAGATAGTTGATAACGTTCTCATCTTAAAGCAGCAATAGTAATCGGTGATATTGTTCACTTCACACTACAGATGAATCTTGGACAAGGCTTCAACTGGAATATCAGCACATTTTCCTGCACTGTCCGGATGGAGGAGGATAGGGTGCAGAAGGATGGAGGAAGACCTTATTTCCACTACCATGGCCATACGAGGGATTGACAGGAGTGCTCTCACTTGGAACTCTTCCTGAGCTCCAGCACCGTGGGAAGCTGCAGTCCTTTACCTTGGAGAAAGGAAATGGCCATCTCATGTCTTACTGGTTCAGAGGTGAACGTGGAGAGCTGGTCAGCCAGACTGCAGAGGGAGGAAATGAAACCCTTGCACTTCCTCGACAAGACCAAAATTATCAGCAGAAGACCTCGTCCGATCGCGGCGTACATCTCACAGCTTGATCTGTTTCCTGCCAGACAAAAGAATGAGATTGGAATTCCCTCCTGCTGTTACTGGAATCTTCCTGTGCCTGCGAGTCAGTGGGACGTACAAGATGTGGGTCATCACTGACACTGAGGTGCACATTAACACAAGCCCTACATACAAGACAACGTTACCTTGCGCCTTCACCACCAGCTCAGTCCCAGGACCGCTCCCCGTGACAGTAGTGCACACACGGATGAGCTTACATCCGGGAAGGACTGAGCAAATGATAGCGGAATTTTGGGGAAGTTTTCCTCCGAATTATAAACACACTAATTGAGTATTCATCGCCACTTAATTAATGCAAAGAAAACATTAATTATCTGGAGCTGAGTTCAGCTATCTCTGCTTAAATGAACGTCACCAGTGATTAGCTTCAGGAGAAAGGAAACTCCAGTCAGCCAAATGTGATTATCTCAAAAATATTTCCAAATATAAAACTGACATGGTGGGGTGTTAACTCTGTAACTGACCCACAATGAGATAGATGGGGCTTTGAAGATTAAAATATTTTATAACTGCAGTATTTCTAAATCAATATAATTATAATAACAGATATAATTCACACTGTACAGTATATTCAAAGGAAATAGCCTGGAGCTGGTGAGATTTGCCATATAGAACAATATTGTTACAGGTAGGATTGATTTCTCAGTTGCTGGATGTGTTTAGTGAGTAGCCTTTGGTTTATAACTCGGGGGTCCCACGACTGTCCCAATACAAACCCACCATTTAACTGCAAACAAGAGAAAGTCTGCAGATGCTAGAAATCCCAGCAACACACAAAATGCTGGAGGAACTCAGTAGGCTAGTCAGCATCTATGGAGAAAAGTACAGCAGGCCTGAAACGTTGACTGTACTCTTTTTCATAGAAGATGCCTGGCCTGCTGAGTTCTTCCAGCATTTTGTGTGTGTTGATTATATTGCAAAGACACTTGCGTCCCTGAGGGACTCTTTGATAATCTTACCTCTTGGCTTCCTTCTTTCAGTCATGTTGAGAAGTGATTATTATTGCATCATCTCATTTACATAACCACTCTGATTTCAATAGATTTCAGCCATCGAAAAGATAGAAGTATTTTTAATCACTGAGTTCAATCCCATGTCAGTGCTGGAAGCTGTGGCATGATTGGGATCGATGCAAGCTCCATTACTGCCCCTCTGCCTGCACACACTTGAGAGCCATGGAAATGTGAATTCAAGAGAGTCTATGGATGTACCGTGGACAGCATTTTAACTGGGTGTATGGCATTGGGGGGGGGGATGGGGCGAATCAAAATAAGCTGCAGGAAGTTGTGGACTCAGTCAGCTTCATCATGGGTACCAGCCTCTGTAGAATCCAGGACTTCTTTAAGGAGCGATACCACGAAAAGGCAGCATCCATCATAAATGACCTACACCACCCTGGATGTGCCCTCTTCTCATAACTACCATCAGGGAGGGGGTACAGGAGCCTGATGACCCCTCTTCTCATTACTACCATCAGGGAGGAGGGACAGGAGCCTGAAGACCCCTCTTCTCATTACTACCATCAGGGAGGAGGGACAGGAGCCTGAAGACCCCTCTTCTCATTACTACCATCAGGGAGGAGGGACAGGAGCCTGAAGACCCCTCTTCTCATTACTACCATCAGGGAGGAGGGACAGGAGCCTGAAGACCCCTCTTCTCATTACTACCATCAGGGAGGAGGGACAGGAGCCTGAAGACCCCTCTTCTCATTACTACCATCAGGGAGGAGGGACAGGAGCCTGAAGACCCCTCTTCTCATTACTACCATCAGGGAGGAGGGACAGGAGCCTGAAGACCCCTCTTCTCATTACTACCATCAGGGAGGAGGGACAGGAGCCTGAAGACCCCTCTTCTCATTGCTACCATCAGGGAGGAGGGACAGGAGCCTGAAGACCCCTCTTCTCATTGCTACCATCAGGGAGGAGGTACAGGAGCCTGAAGTCACACACTCAATGTTTCAGGAACAGCTTCTTCCCCTCTGCCATCTGATTTCTGAATGGACATTGAATCCATGAACACTACCTCACTACTTTTTTATGGATCTACTTATTTAATTTAACTATTATATATATTCTGTAATTCGCAGTTTTTTTCTCTATTATCATGTATTGCATTGTACCGCAGCTGTAAAGACAACAAATTTCATGATATATGCCGTTGATATTAAACTTGATTCTGATTCTAATTCTTCTGTTAAGTTTTATAACTCCAAAATTAATCGAAAGAAAAACACGTGGAACCTGGAGATAAGCACATGCAGTTTGTTTTTACTTTTAGTGAGGTGCACACTTATGATGTGGTGGCTTAATAACATATGTCATTTACCTACTTTAACATATAACCTGTAATGAATTATGAAATCAACAAAGAATGCTTAATGAACAATATATTTACAATATTACTCAAATGTTAAATACAAACATACTGCAGCTGCAGGGAAATCCAGAGCTGACATTGGCTAAATTACATTTGAAAATGTATTAAAGGAAAACTTGGAGAGAGCTGCTCCAGGGGTAATTCTCCTGGGACAGTACGGGATACTGGGTGAGGAATACTCAGGGGAGATAGGTTCAGAGAGAGGGCCTCCCATTGGGGAAGGGATAGTGGGAATACTTACAGGAGTCATGGGGAGTGAAGTTGAGGACAGTGCAAATGGCTGCTTGACGCAGATCAGAGCAGAAAGCAAGGACAGCCACTGGGTTATGGGAAGGTAGCTAGGTCCCTCAATAAGACTGATTAGAGCAGCTCAGTGTGCCTTCCAAGGGACCGTGTTTGTGAATGGATTACTTTGAAGAGAATTCAATGCTCAAAGCAAATGGACAAGCTGAAGCGACCTAGCAGTCTGCCTGGGTGGGGGATATGCACAACATCGATCAACTCATGGGCTTGCCAGGATATCCTGCCATTGAGTGGTCTACAGGTCAAGACACAAATTAATGCTCAAGCTGGAAAGGAAATGGGAAACTGAGAGCAAATCCTCAGGCTGTGTGCAGGCTCCGTGACTGTGATTTCTGACATTGTCTCTGCTCTATCTTGTGGTTTCCTGAGATCCTGAGAACTTTGATAAGCCAAATTGAGGGCAGAAGAGAGGGACATCACTGGGTAATGAGGGGGCAGAAGTGAGGGACGTCACTGGGTAACGAAGTGGGAGAAGTGAGGAACTTCACTGCGTAACGAGGGGAGAGAAGTTATGGACGTCACTGGGTAACTGGGGGAGAAGTGAGGAATGTCACTGGGTAATGAGGGGGCAGAAGTGAGGGACATCACTGGGTAATGAGGGGGCAGAAGTGAGGGACATCACCAGGTAACAAGGGGGCAGAAATGAGGGACATCACTGGGTAATGAGGGGGCAGGAGTGAGGGACATCACTGGGTAACAAGGGGGCAGAAGTGAGAGACATCACTGGGTAATGAGGGGGAAAAAGTGAGTGACATCACTGGGTAATGAGGTGGGAGAAGTGAGGAACTTCACTGCGTAATGAGGGGGGAGAAGTTAAGGACGTCACTGGGTAACGGGGGAGAAGTGAGGAATGTCACTGGGTAACGAGGGGGCAGAAGTGAAGGACATCACTGGGTAACAAGGGGCGAGAAGTGAGTGATGCCACTGGGTAACGAGGGGCAAGAAGTGAGTGCCATCACTGGGAGAGTGGAGAGTGTGGGGGTGTCCATGGCTTTAGCCCAGCACAGAGGGAAGTGTGGTGGTGGTGGGGGGTAGTGATTAGGGGGAGCACTGTTTGCCAGAGCTACAGTATAATTCCTTTGGCATAAAAATAAACCACTGAAATAAACCCTGTCTGGCCGCTTCTCCGGCCTGAGGGTGAGATATGGGGGAGAGCACCATCACTCCCTGTCAAATTAAACTCTCTTATTTTCCATTGAGACTGAACTTCTGCCCCAAGCACTAGACTCACAACCACCCTCCCTCAGAGTATTCCATTATGAGTGTTATCGACCAAATCTCCTCATGGTCTCTACAGTATCATTTCTATGTTTTGTGTGGCCTTGACTGATAACTGAAATTCCAGTCTTGGCAAGTTTATTCCAAGTGGACCCAGAAATATGCTGGTAAAAATATAACAACTGTGTTGCATTGTCCGGGAACTGGAGCTGATAACTGAATCTATTATTTGCTTTCCTGCACAACAGAATGATACAAGGATTTCATTTTAAATCCATCTCTGCCAAGATGTTTGTGAATTATGCAAAAAAAAACAGTGGACTCACTGAAGTACATCTGACACTGAGAAATAGCTTCTCTGAATTCAATAATTCCTTACCTTTGTGAATAATATATTGAAAGTCCTAGAATCATTGAGCTGTTGTCCCATTCCATCTATGTTAACCTTTTGCCATCTACCATCCAGACCCGCTAATCCCCATTAGAACTTCTCACTCTTTGAATATTTAAGTCAAATTTTGTTCAGGTGCTTTGGATAAGTTTTACTTTTCTTCTGTATCTGAGGTTCTCATGACCATAGAATCTTAGAGTCATACAGCAGTACAGCACAGAACAGGCCCCTCAGCCCATCTAGTCCATGATAAAGTATTACTCTGCCTTGTCCCATCGGCCTGTAGCTGTCTCAGCAGGTCAGGCAGCATCTATGGAAATAAATAACCAGTTGACATCTCAGGGTGAGACACTTCTTTAGGACTGGGAAGGAATGGGATAGATGCCAGGTGGAGGAGGGGAAGGAGTACCAGCTGGAAGGTGAGAGGTAAAGCCAGGTGGGTGGGTGGGGGCAGAAGTAAGAAGCTGGGAGGTGGAAAAGGTAAAGACAGGAGAAGAAACAAATCTGATAGGAGAGGAGAGTGGACTATGGGAGAGAGGGAAGGAGGAGGGAGGGGATAGCCAGGTGAGGAGAAGAGAACAGATAAGAGGGTGCTAAAGTGGGAAATTAAAGAAGGGGAGGGGGAAAATGACCAGAAATCGATATTCATACCATCATGCCAGAGGCCTCCCAGACGGAATATAAGGTGTTGCTCTTCCATCCTGCTGGCCATGGACCAATATGTCAGCAAATTCTGCTTTTTGTTGACGGACCAGAGGTGCTCAGTCTACATTGGGTCTCACCAAAGAAGAGTACACCACATTGGGTGCACTAGACACAGTAGACAACACCAGCAGATGAAGTTAAGTGTTGCCTCATCTGGAAGGACTACTTGGGGCCTGTATGGAGGTGAATGGGCACTTGTTCCGCTTGCAGGGATAAATGCTGGGAGGGAGGTGAGAGGGGAGAGATGAATGGACAAGGGAGTCACAGAAGGAGTGATCCCTGCGGAAAATGGAGAGTGGGGAGGGCGGTAAAGATGTGCTTGGTGGTCAGATCCCTTTGAGGATGGTGGAATTTGCAGAGAATGAAGTGTGATGGGAAGCCTCAAGGGATGGCAGGTGAAAATAAGAAGACCTCTATCCCCGTTAGTTCCCAACCCCTTTCTGACATGTTGATCCATGGCCTTCTCTTGTGCCATAATCAGGGCACCCTCAGGCTGGAGGATCAACAGCTTATATTCCATCTGGGTAGCTTCCAACTTGATGGCATGAATATCAATTTCTCCTTCCAGTGATAAAATGTTTCCCTCCCCCTCCCTTCTTCTTCTAGTCCTCACTCTGACCTGTTACCTCCTCTCACTTGCCTATCACCTCCCCCGGGTCCCCTTCTCCTTCCCTTTCTCCTATGGTCCATTCTCTTCTCCTGTCAGATTCCTTCCTCTCCAGCCCTTTATCTTTCCCACCCACCTGCCTCCACTTATCACCTTCTAGCTATCCTCCTTTCCCTCCCCTACCTTCTTAGTCTGGCATCTTCTCCCTCCCTTTCCAGTCCTGAAGAAGCGCCTTGGTCCAAAACATTGACTGTTCATTCATTCCCACAGATGCTGCCTGACCTGCTGAGTCTCTCCTGCTCTCTGCTCCTATATCTTATGGTCTTATTTTGTGTGTGTTGCTTTAGATGGAATTTAGCATGGTAAGGGAATGTAGGTTTATAGGGAAAAGACAGGTAGGTGGAGCTGTGATCTTATTGAATGTTGGAACAGGCTCAATGGGCCAGATCCTAGTTCTTATGTTCTGAGAGAAACACGTTCCCAGTGCAGCTGAGTGTGAAGAGTTCAGGATGTTCACCTGTGCGGTACCCGGTGTTCTAACCTCATGGGCAGGGACGTTGGAGCGTCAGGTTAGTTATTGAGAGTACCGATGCTAAATGTATCCCAGGCACCGCGGGCAGTGAAAATGGCCAACTGTTCCCACCACCAGAACGAAATCATCCAGGCTCCATATGGGGTACACAATTTAAAGAAACTGCTTTATAGTAACTTCTGGACAAGTAACTATAAAATTTACATTAGCCAAACTGTGGCTTCATGGTGCTTAAAAAGTTTATCATGATTTCACGTAGAATAGACAGAGTGGATTTGATATTAACTACTATTTCAGGTATGAAACTCGGGTAATGTACTTCTATTGCAGCACGATGCCTTGGTTGTAAACACGAAGTGCACTGCAGATGTTATGGTCAAATCAAAACGTACAAAAAGGCTGGATGAACTCAGCAGGTCGGGCAGCATCCGTTGACTGCTTCTTTCAACGGATGCTGCCCGACCTGCTGAGTTCATCCAGCTTTTTTGTACGTCTTGCCTCAGTTGAAAAGTGTTTGCAGTCTTGTTCCCGGAGCTGTGGTGTCTAAAGCTAGAGGGCTCAGGTGTAAGGTGACAGGGGGAAGATTTAAAGGGAACCTGAACTGGTTTTGCACACAGAGAGCGTGTTGCTCAAGGACTGCTTCTATCCCATGGTTGAAGAGATGACAAGTGGCTGACAAATGGCAGATGGGTTTTAATTCAGACAAAGGTGAGCTGGTAGGACCATCCAGGGTAGGTCTTACACAGTGACTGGTAGGGCCAGCACTGTGGGTACCCAGATGGAATATAAGGTGTTGCTCCTCCAACCTGAGTGTGGCCTCATTGTGGCAGTAGGGAAGGCCATGGACTGACATGTCGAAATGGGAATGGGAAGTAGAATTGAAATGGGTGGCCACGGGGAGATCCCATTTTTTCTGACTGGTGGAGCTTAGGTGCACAGCAAAGCAGTTTCCCAATCTGTAGAAAGTCCTTAGGATTTGGGGACTCATGCCAAACTTCTTCAACTGTCTGTGATGAAAGAGGCGCTGTTGTATGGATGGCTCATAAACAAAATCTTTTCACTGTATCTCAGTACCCGTGACAACAATAACCCAGATGCCTGTATACAGAAGGTGCTGTGCTGGACTATTGGACCCACCCACAATGGAAACTGTTGCCTGGTTTCCAAAGCAACACAACCTGGGGTCTGGGAACCTGGTCACATGGCAGTGAACCCCCCCCCCCCCACCCCCACCCGCTCACTGAACAAACTGGGGTCATGTTTCTCCAGGGTGGGGCAGCAGCCTGGGAGGGGCTAAGTACAGCCAGCAAATAGCTGCGAACAAGAACAATGGCATGGGGAGGCGGCACCAGCCTCAGCTCAGCTCCTTTACATCTGGCCCTGATATTTAATTCACCAAAGTGATGCAGCTACCGAGGACCTTAAACTGCCCTTGTTATGTGTATGTTTCTAGTTTACAATGAAATTTCCACCATCTGCTGGAGGAGTTTCTGTTTGCCAAGGTTTAGCCAGTGTACATAATGTTGAGAAAGACTTTAAACTCTCTGTATGCAAGCTATCTAAATGTCTGGCTAATGTAGTACAACCTTACCACAGCTTCTGTGGATCAGGTCTCAGATGCCAGAGTGGGTGGAGATGGTAAAGAACAGCCTTGGTACAACAGAAACAGAATTAGAATCAGGTTTATTATCACTGGATGTTGGGTAGGAGGTTGAAACTGGAGGTCCGGGGTGCAGAAACTATGAGGTTAGTGGCAGTGGCTGGGAGATCCCCAGAGTCAATAAGGTTGGTGATGGTAGACTTTAACACTCCTCTCTCCTATTCCAACCTCATTCCTTCTGAACACTCCCTCCGCACTAATCCTAACCTCACCATCAAACTTGCAGATAAGGGAGGTGCTGTAGTAGTGTGGCAAACTGACCTCTACCTTGCTGAGGCCCAGCGCCAACTCTCAGACACCTCCTCCTTACCCCTCAAACAGGATCCCACTAAGAAACACCTGGATATCGTCTCCCACACCATCACCAACGTTATTGGCTCTGGGGATCTCCCACCTTCCCTGATCCTTTTGCCCTTAATTCTCTTACTTATGGTACTTCATTCATTTAGACTAGGGATTCCCAACCATTTTATTTCATGGACCCATTTCATTAACTGAGGTGTCCATGGACACCGGGGTGGGAACCCCTGATTTAGAGGTAAACCATGGTATCAACGAGCCCACACTGTCCAATTACTCCCACCAATTACCCTCAAGCACATACTGTTTTGCATTTAATATTTACGTAATATTTAAGTAATCTTTTGTATATATACATATATATATTTGAGTAATCATGTGTGTATAAGTTGATTAAGCATTCTTGTTCATTTAAGTAATTCATTACGTGTTATATGTAAAAATACGTCAACTACATACATCTTACCATGTGATACATGAGTGCCTCACTTAAAGTAAACACTAAGTTAGACCTGCATCCCAGAGTCCCGCGTCTTCCTTTGAATTAGTTTCATGTTTTAAAGTTACAAAACATAGCACACAAGTCTTGGAATGAGGGAGGAAACCAGAGCACTTGGAGGAAACCCACGCAGTCATAGGGAGAGAGTACAAATGCTTTACAGGCAGTGGCGGAATTGGCGCTATACTGGCCGATCACTGGCGCTATAGCAGTGTTACACTAACTGCTACGCTACCATGCTCCCACTGAACAAAGACTTTCAGATTGACCTTCATACTGTTTAAAAGTGAGGTTTTGTGAATCCATCTTTGCCTTCCTAATTTCCTATTCAAGCATGCAAGCACATTACTGCACTTTTTATATTCTCGATGCCTCTACCACACCCCACCCCGCCTTTCATTTGTTCCCCGTATCAGTTTCTCATTCTCCAACCCTCAACATCCCAGGCTCCCTGTACTTTGTCTGGATCACATACTCCTTAAAGTCTTTCTCTCTCTTATGGTGCTGCTATAGACTTAACTGCAAGTGCAAAGTTCAGAGTAAATTTGTCACCATATAGAGCACCGAGATTCATTTTCTTCAGGGCATCCTCAATAAATCTATAGAATAATAATCGTAACAGAAACAATGAAAGACCGCACTAACTTGGGTATTCAACCAGTGTGCAAATGACAACAAACTGTGTAAATACAAAAAGAAAGAATAATAACAATAAATAATTAAGCAATAATTACCTATCACTGAACCAGCAAAGAAAATGTACATTCCTCATTCTGTCACCTGCCTGTGTGATACATTTACCACATCCTTTCTGTTGACACCTGAGGTGATGTTGATACTTAGGGTAAAGTTGACACCCATGGTAACATTTACCACGTCCTTGTAGGCTGACCAGTACCATCTCACTCACTGATTGCTGGAACAATGTGCTGGAGCTTTTCCTTCAGTTCTGTGCACTAAACACATTCCCAAAACCCGGTCCCACTGGCCTGCCCACTGCACTCTGAGTGTACTGGAAGTGAACTGTGACAGGGTGTTCCTGTCTGCTTCTACAGAAGTTCTAAGATTCAAGCTCTTTCCTCTCCTCCCTCTGCACAGAGTAGGAGCTTTTCTCTGATCCCTCACCTACGCTGTGAGCAATCTTGAGTCCCTTATCTAAGTAAGGATGTGCTGATACTGGAGAGGGTTCAAAAGAGGTTCACAAAAATGATTCCGGGATTGAAAGGCTTGTCATATGAGAAGAATGATGCAGAGATCTCATTGAAACCTTTCGAATGTTGAATGGCCTTGATAGAGTGGATGTGGAGAGGATGTTTCCTGTGGTGGGGGAGACTAAGACCAGAGCACACAGCCTCAAAATAGAGGGACGTCCTTTTGGAATGGAGATGAGGAGGAGTTTTTTTAGCCAGAGTGGTGAATCTGTGGAAATTAGTGGAGGCCAAGTCATTGGGTATATTTAAGGAAGAGGTTGATAGATTCCTGATTAGTCAGGACATGAAGGGATACGGGGAGAAGGCAGGAGATTAGGGCTGAGAAGGAAATGGGTCAACCATGATGAAATGGTGAAGCAGACTTGATGGGCTGAATGGCTTATTTCTTCTCCTATTTCTTATGATTTTAAACCTTCTTGTTCTGTTGCCATTCAGGTTGGCCTTTGGATTCATGTACGAGCTCCTAACTGCCCCGTAGTCCCCAGAGACTGCTGCATATTGTAAGACGTGTATCTCTTCTGAGGTCAAGAATAATAGAAACCCTACAACTGCACTAACTGATTGTTCAAATGCTATGCAATTTTTAGCTTGAACATCACATTTATCATGAAGCCAGGGCACACTCTTGTAGCAATGTCTAGTTGTTGAAGAATAATGCAATCTTCAGAAAAACCTGCAACTCATTGGGTGTATTAAAGGCAGAAAATGACAGGATCTTGAGCGGTAAATGGGTTAAGGGTTATGGAAGAAGGTGGGAGAATGGGGTTGAAGCAGACTTGATGGGCCAAATAGCCTAATTCTGTCCCTATAGCTTATGGTCTTGCAATTGCAATAAACTCATCTAGGGAAATTCACCATAAAACCTCCAAGAAGATTACTGTTCTGCAGTAATTTCTAGACATTTTGCAATAACCCACATTGTTATCAATAAATTTCCAAAATTCTCACACGAGGAACTGAAACAGAGGAACTTTGCACAGGAAAGAGAAAATCCCCTTCACAGGTTTTGTCTCTAATTGAACGACAGTGTGAACAACATGCTTAAGTCTTTCTGTTTTACTAAAGACCATGGAACTCCGAACAATGTTCTGGTCTAACCTGCGGCAGAGGATTACTCAGTGTGCTTTCTCGTGCCAGCCAATGCTGAGCTTGGTATCCAAGCCAGTGTGATCCCACCGGCAAATGCAATCAAGGATTCTAATGCGACGCTGAATCTTCTCAGATGATGTGCAATGTCAAACCACCCTCGGCCTTTTCATTATTAAAATGCTCATAAAACACGTGGGGAGATAATTAAATCTTGGCAGTAATGCTGCCTCTTATCCAGTGAAGGAGCCTGATTTCTTGCTTTGAATAGGAGTTCCATCATGGTTCTCAGCAGGACATAGAAGGTAAAGCAATCAAACCGTATTCACTTAGGAAGTAAAGGGAAGAGCTGAGGAAGCAGAATAATAGAGCATCAGACAGCTTTAAATTGTCATTGGCTTTCTCCTTTGGATTCGCTGGTCCTGGCAGATGAGGCTGACCTACTCCGAGTCAATAAGTTAGCCAGTGTTGATTTCAATGTGTTTCATTCATTGTTGAACAGCTCACTGAAGATGCTGAAGGCTCCGATCACCAGCAAAGACCACCCACCAGATTCAGGAATTGCCTGAAGTGCTTCTGTGAGAGTTACTGGACCTTCTGCAAAATTATAAAAAGTAAGTTTACTCGGAAGTTGCAGTAAGACAAGTTTAACAAATCTACAGGTACAGACCCACGTGTTGTGGTCTGTGAGGAAGTTCAATGGTATGAGGTAGAGCAATTTTCACATCTGTTCCTGCTGTTGCAGACGATACACCAACGCAAACTTCACCCACTAGCCTGCACACTGAACACCACCTGTACAGTTAACACACAGTGTCTGGATGGCACACAAAAAATAACCTTTTCACAATAAACCAGTTCCAGTAGCACCAGCTGAGACTCAGCGTGACCAGACCTGGGAGATTTGAGGTCCAGCCCCACTGGACCAGACAGAGAGCTAAAAACTGGTAAAGATGACTTTGTCATTTCCTGAATGTTGTTCCAAGGATGAAAACCGCTTTCCTTGTCCTCACCCGTCTGGCCCACGCTCAACTTTAGGGCGACACAATAGCACATTGGTTTACAGTACCAGCTTCACGGGTTCAATTCTTGTTACTGTCTGTAAGGAGTTTCTACATTCTCCCCGTGACTGCATGGATTTCCTCTGGATGCTCCAGGTTCCTCCCACAGTCCAAAGACATACTGGTCGATAGGCTAATTGTAAGTCATTGCAAATTGTCTTGAGATTAGGCTAGGGTGAAATCGAGGTTCTGCTGGACAGCGTGGCTCGAAGGGCCGGGAGGGCCTATTTAGCGCTGTATTTCAATAAGTCAATAAACACTAGTGTTCGATTCTTGGCTCTTTCCTGAAATGGTCACCCATCTCTCACAACTCCAACAGCAAATTGAAAAAAGGTAATGTCAGGCCGTAACATACACAAAATGCTGAAGGAACACAGCAGATAAGGCAGCATCTGTGGAGTGGAATAAACAGTTGGTGTTTCGAGCAGAGTCCCTTCTTGTAGTTCTGATGAAGGGTCTCAGCTTGAAATGTTAACTGTTTATTCCTCTCCATAGATGTTGCTTGACTTGCAGAGTTCCTTTAGCACTTTGTGTGTGTTACTCTGGATTTCCAGGATTTCTAGCATCTGCAGATTTTCTTGTGCTTATAAGACTTTAAGACATAGGAGCAGAATTAAGCCATTTGGCCCATTGAGTTTGCTCCATCATTCCATCATGGCTGATTTGCCCTCTCAACACCATTGTCCTGCCTTCTCCTTGTAAGATTTGACACCCTGAATAATTAGGAATCCATCAACCTCCTTTTTCAGAATACCCAATGACTCAGTCTCCACAAACATTTGTGGTTATGAATTCCACAGATTCACCTCCCTGTGTCTAAAGAAATTGCATGTGTAAAGATTGGGTTGATTTGGGAAATGCAGGCAGCAAGAAAACCTCAAAAAGGCTTGTGTACAAATGGAGTGAGTTTCATTGTCCATGTTCTCTGTGAGAACACGTGCCTTTCCTCCGGGTTCTCTGATTTCCTCCTGCATTGCAAAGACGCACGTGTTAGGGTTAGTGAGTTGTGTCCGTGTTGTGTTGGTGCCAGAAGTATGGTGACACCTGTGGCCTGTCCCCAACACGTCCTCAGACAATGTTTACCATTGATGCAAATGACACATTTATAGCATATTTCCATGTGACAAATAAAGTTAATTTTTAACCTTTATTCAGCTCGGTCTGAGGTTACAATGCCGCCAAGCTTTTTGGAGACCAATAACCACAATTAGCCTCAGCTGTATATGACCTGGGATGTTGGGTGCTGACACCAGCATTCCAGTTTCAGCACTGCCCATTCCACATCAAATAAGTACTCAATAAAAGGGAAAATTTAAATCCCATAATCAGATCCATTTGCTGAAGAGAACTGTGGTTTTGAATACTTTTGTAATGTGTAACACATCATAACCAGAACGGGTTTGACAGAGAAGGTAGAACTGGGGTTATTATTCCTTTTTCCAACAGGGATCTCCACACTCTGCCCTTCTCATTCCATTTCCTACTCCTCTCATCCGCCCTCCTCTTTTGTGTCTTTCTCTCCTCGCCCCACTTGGTTTCTCTGTGGCCTGCGGTTCTTTGCCCACCCGCAAATACATCTGAATCATCGACATTGCTTCCCAACCAGTCTTTCCGGGATCTCCTGCCTTACAGCAGAGGCTGCACCTCTCAGGGATTTCACAGAGAAAAACATGGTGCAATCTCTGGAGTTTGAAATGTGGTAAAGAAATATAAATTCATCGTACTGGTCTTTATTTCCCCTTCTCGGAGGAAGATGTCTGCACGTGACGGTCTCTGTCCCGAAGGAAGGTCCCTGCTTTCAAGTGGCTCACCCTCTCCCTCAATGGAGCTGGAGTTCTGGGTCTTGGGCAAGGTTTAATTGACGCGGTTTGTGGACTGGACTCTGTCGTTCACGTTGTGATGTGTTTCTGGTTTCTGGTCACTCCTTTTTGTTGCTATTTTGGGTGATTTTGAATCAGATAATGAACACTGAGCTGAACTGAATATATCTTTCGATTTAGTGTTTTATATTCTGTGTTTTTTTATTGCTGGTTGCATGATTTTTTTTTTGGCGCATGGGGGAGGGCGTTGATGTTTTTCTTTGAACAGGTTCCATGGTTTTGTGGCTGTCTGTGGGAAGATGAATCTCAGGGTTGCATACTGCATACATACTTTGATAATAAATATACTTTGAATACTTCTCTTTCTCTTCCTGTTCAGTTTGAGAGCTTGTAAATTATTGTCCATGCTGTTTATTCTACACTTTCTCAGATAAGATTTCCTGTCTGGTGTCTCTGACAGATGTGAGAAAAAAGGTCCCAAGATGTAATTTCCAAAAAAAAACCAAATAATTTAATCCTGGTTTCTGGTCTGATTCCTCAATCTCTGAATTATAGAACATAGAACATGGAGACCTCTATAAAATCACCTCTTTTTTTTTGTAATTTATTTTTTATTGAAGTTCATCATCAAACAAACAGTGCCATAAGATGTATCTCAGATATTGTACGTATATATCATATAGTCATATCTGCCACAAATCTCCACATAATATTTATCTGAGGTATACACTTAGAGAAAAGAGAGGAAAGAAAGAACAAGTGAAAGGAGAAAATTATGTACAAGCAGGGAGTGATCTTTCTTTTACAACATATTCATTGATTTGTGAGAATAAAATCAGGCCTATGAGGTATTATGTAGTTAAACCATTTTTCCCAGTATGAATCAAATTGTTCCAACTTATGATGAACAGATGCTGTTATCTTCTCCATTTTGTAAACGTCCATTGTAATTTCCATCCATGCATTTAAGGTTGGGCTCTCCTGTGATAACCATTTGCTAGTAAGAGTCATTTTACCAGTCACCAGCAGTATATTCATTAAATATTTAGCTCTTTTCAACCATTCTTGAGGTATATACCGAAGATATATGGTCTTATTTTCTAAGGGTATTTCACATTTTAAAATATCTTGCAGGGCATTGTGTATCCCGCTCCAATAGTCTTTGATAATGGGGCATTCCCAGAAAATATGATAATGGTTTGCATTTTGCAGTTTCTCCAGTAAACAGGGAGGTTACTATCATAATGGAATTTCTGAGAGGGTGTAATAAAATATCTTATCAAGTTTTTCCATCCGAACTCCCTCCATTTCTGTGAACTGGTACACTTCCATTGATAACTCCATATTATTGTCCATTCTTCCTCAGATATAATTATCCCTCCTTCCTTCTCCCATTTTGTTTTAATGTATGAAGTGGAATGTGTTTTAAGATTTGACAAACATGCTTGAAATGATCCTACTATCGTTATCTGAATTATCTGCTTTTCTAAATAGCTCTATCAAACATGTATTTGCCTTGGTTACATTTTTAATCACCCTATTAACATACTGTTGCATCTGTAAATACTGATAAAAGTATTGCTTTTCTAATAAGTGTTTCTCTTTAAGCATTTCAAAACTGAACAGTGTTCCTTCTTTCATTATATTGCAAAGAACTGTTATTCCTTTAGCTGTCCAGTTCTTAAATCTAGCATCCAGTTTATTTGGCGTAAAATCCGAGTCATATGCACACCATTTAAAAATTGCGATATCTCCCTCTAGTTTATATTCTTTAATAATAGTTTTCCATATTTAAGAGTCCATTTCACACATGGGTTATCGATAGTATTTATGTACCTTTTCTAGGTTGTTATCAGCCAAAATTGCCTGTTTGGGGATGGGAAGTATCCCTTCCTCAATGTTTTTCCATTGAGCGTCATATGATGGGTTGCACCAATATATCACAGCTCTAAACTGTGCTGCATGCAGAACAATGATCTCTAAGAGAAGGTAGGTCCCATCCCCCCTTTTCCTTGGCTAATTGCAAAGTTTTGAGATGAACTCTAGGCCTTTTACCTTGTCAAATATATCTTGATAACATTTTGTTCCATTCATTGAATTGATTTTGATTAATCTATATTGGTAGGGTCTGAAAGAGATACAATAGTCTGGGCAGTATATTCATTTTAATAGATTCAATCCTTGAACTGAGACTAAAAAAAAGGAATTAGGTTCAATTTTGTTATATCTTCATTAATTTTTTATATATAGGCTGATAATTGCTTCTGATAATTTTGCTAAATTTTTCGGCATAATGATGCCCAAATATTTGAAAGACTCTGTTTGCCATGCCCAGGGATATCTACTTTCAATTTCTCTTGGTGGGCTATAGTTATATGAAAGTAATTGGGTTTTATCTATGTTGAATCTTGTATCCTGATAATTGACCATATTATTCAAAGGATTGCATCAATTTAGGTAAAGAGTATGTTGTTTGCCCTAGATAGATCAAAATGTCATCCGCATAAAAGGCCAATTTATGCTCTGTCCCTTTAATAGTAATTCCCCTGATATCTTCATTTTGTCTGATGTATTGAGCTAATGGTTCCAGATGTAATGGGAAGAGTAGCGGTGACCATGCACAACCCTGTCTCGTGCCCCTTTCTAGGGTAAGACCATTTGATAAATATCCATTGATTTTAATTCTAGCAGTAGGGTTGTCATATAGTGCCTGTATAGTTTTAATAATTGTGTCATGGAAACCAAATCTATGTAAAACTCTGTAAAGAAAATTAACCAAATCAAATGCCTTTTCAGCATCCACGCTTATCACTATTGTTTCGATTTTTTTTTGTATATTATCCATAATGTGAAGTGTCCTTCGTACATTGTCTTGTGTTTGATGTTGTTGTATAAAACCTGTCTGATTGTTATGTATCAGTATGGATAGAAACTTTTCTAATCATTTGGCCATGATGGAGGTAAATAACCTATAATCTACATTAAGACCGGATATTGGTCTAAATGATCCACATTCCATTTTATCCTTGCCTTCTTTCGGTATAGCTGAGATTATCGCTTCCTTCCAGCCAGGTGGCATTTGTGCCTTTTTTAGAGCCCAGTTCAGTGTGGGGACTAAGACAGGAATGAACTCATTTTTAAATTCTTTGTACCACTCTGCCATATACCCATCTGATCCTGGAGACTTGCTTAATTTAAGCCGACTAATTGCAGCTTTTAGTTCAACTTCAGTTATGTCAGCGGTCATCGTTCTATTTTGTTCTTCGCTTAAAGTGGGTAACTCTAGAGAATTCAGGAAGGTGTCGATTTGGGTTATGCTTCCCCCTGGAACTTTGGAATATAGAATTCTGTAAAACACTTCAAAAGCTTCTTGAATTTCACTTAGCTTATTTTTTTATCATTTTTGTTCTTGGATCCCTAATTCTATGAATTGTATTTTCTGCTACCTTTTTTTTCAGTTTCCACGTCAGTATTTTCATAGACTTAGATCCACTTTCATAATTTCTCTGTTACAGAAACATTAATTTTTTTCCTGATTTCTTGCGTAACCAAACTATTAATTTAATTCCTAATTTTTAAAATTTCCTCTAATGTATCCTGTGCCAAATTCAATTTGTGTTTTTTTTCTGGTACCTTCAGACTATTTTATAATTCCTTTAACGTTTTATTCCTTATTTTTTTCTTATATGAAGATATCGCTATAATTTTCCCTCTTAAAACAGCCTTCAGAGTATCCCATAGAATTGGAGGTGAAAGCTCTCCATTATCATTGAATTCTAAGTAAAGAGCAATTTCTTTTTTAATTTGTTCCTTAAAGTAGGGATCATTGAGTAGACTTGAATTTAGTTTCCAAATAATATTCTTTGGTTGTAGGTCAAAATCAACAGATATATATGTAGGTGCATGGTCACTTACATCTATTGTCCCAATTCCATATAACCATATAACCATATAACAATCACAGCACGGAAACAGGCCATTCCGGCCCTCCTAGTCCGTGCCGAACTCTTAATCTCACCTAGTCCCACCTACCCGCACTCAGCCCATAACCCTCCACTCCTTTCCTATCCATATACCTATCCAATTTTACCTTAAATGACACAACTGATCTGGCCTCTACTACTTCTACAGGAAGCTCATTCCACACAGCTATCACTCTCTGAGTAAAGAAATACCCCCTCGTGTTTCCCTTAAACTTTTGCCCCCTAACTCTCAAATCATGTCCTCTCGTTTGAATCTCCCCTACTCTCAATGGAAACAGCCTATTCACGTCAACTCTATCTATCCCTCTCAACATTTTAAATACCTCGATCAAATCCCCCCTCAACCTTCTACGCTCCAATGAATAGAGACCTAACTTGTTCAACCTTTCTCTGTAACTTAAGTGCTGAAACCCTGGTAACATCCTAGTAAATCGTCTCTGCACTCTCTCTAATTTATTGATATCTTTCCTATAATTCGGTGACCAGAACTGTACACAATATTCCAAATTTGGCCTTACCAATGCCTTGTACAATTTTAACATTACATCCCAACTTCTGTACTCAATGCTCTGATTTATAAAGGCCAGCGTTCCAAAAGCCTTCTTCACCACCCTATCTACATGAGACTCCACCTTCAGGGAACTATGCACTGTTATTCCTAGATCTCTCTGTTCCACTGCATTCCTCAATGCCCTACCATTTACCCTGTATGTTCTATTTGGATTATTCCTGCCAAAATGTAGAACCTCACACTTCTCAGCATTAAACTCCATCTGCCAACGTTCAGCCCATTCTTCTAACCGGCATAAATCTCCCTGCAAGCTTTGAAAACCCACCTCATTATCCACAACACCTCCTACCTTAGTATCATCAGCATACTTACTAATCCAATTTACCACCCCATCATCCAGATCATTTATGTATATTACAAACAACATTGGGCCCAAAACAGATCCCTGAGGCACCCCGCTAGTCACCGGCCTCCATCCCGATAAACAATTATCCACCACTACTCTCTGGCATCTCCCATCTAGCCACTGTTGAATCCATTTTATTACTCCAGCACTAATACCTAACGACTGAACCTTCTTAACTAACCTTCCATGTGGAACTTTGTCAAAGGCCTTGCTGAAGTCCATATAGACTACATCCACTGCCTTACCCTCGTCAACATTCCTCGTAACTACTTCAAAAAATTCAATAAGGTTTGTCAAACATGACCTTCCACGCACAAATCCATGCTGGCTACTCCTAATCAGATCCTGTCTATCCAGATAATTATAAATACTATCTCTAAGAATACTTTCCATTAATTTACCCACCACTGATGTCAAACTGACAGGTCTATAATTGCCAGGCTTACTTCTAGAACCCTTTTTAAACAATGGAACCACATGAGCAATACGCCAATCCTCCGGCACAATCCCTGTTTCTAATGACATCTGAAAGATCTCCGTCAGAGCTCCTGCTATCTCTACACAAACTTCCCTCAAGGTCCTGGGGAATATCCGGTCAGGACCCGGAGATTTATCCACTTTTAAATTTCTTAAAAGCGCCAGTACTTCCACCTCTTTAATTGTCATAGGTTCCATAACTTCCTTACTTGTTTCCCACACCTTACACCATTCGATATCCTTCTCCTTAGTGAATACCGAAGAGAAGAAATCGTTCAAAATCTCTCCCATCTCCCTCGGCTCCACACATAGCTGACCACCCTGATTCTCTAAGGGACCAATTTTATCCCTCACTATCCTCTTGCTTTTAATATAACTGTAGAAGCCTTTCGGATTTACTTCCACCTTATTTGCCAAACCAAACTCGTAACTTCTTTTAGCTTTTCTAATCTCTTTCTTAAGTTTCCTTTTACATTCTTTATATTCCTCGAGCAATTCCTTTACTCCATGCTGCCTATATCTATTGTAGACATCCCTCTTTTTTCGAACCAAGTTTCTAATATCCCTTGAAAACCATGGCGCTTTCAAACCTTTAATCTTTCCTTTCAACCGAACAGGAACATAAAGATTCTGTACCCTCATAATTTCACCCTTAAATGACCTCCATTTCTCTATTACATCCTTTCCATAAAACAACTTGACCCATTCCACTCTCTCTAAATCCCTGCGCATCTCCTCAAAGTTAGCCTTTCTCCAATCAAAAATCTCAACTCTAGGTCCAGTCCTGTCCTTCTCCATAATTATATTGAAGCTAATGCTATTGTGATCACTGGACCCGAAGTGCTCCCCAACACATACATCTGTCAGCTGACCTATCGCATTCCCTAACAGGAGATCCAACACTGCCCCATCTCTAGTCGGTACTTCTATGTATTGTTGCAAAAAGCTATCCTGCACATATTTCACAAACTCTAAACCATCCAGCCCTTTTACAGAATGAGCTTCCCAATCTATGTGTGGAAAATTAAAATCTCCCACAATCACCACCTTGTGTTTACTACAAATATCTGCTATCTCCTTACACATTTGCTCTTCCAACTCACGCTCCCCATTAGGTGGCCTATAATACACTCCTATCAGTGTTACTACACCTTTCCCATTCCTCAATTCCACCCAAATAGCCTCCCTAGAGGAGCTCTGTAATCTATCCTTCCAAAGCACCGCCATAAGATTTTCTCGGACAAGCAATGCAACACCTCCTCCTCTGGCCCCTCCTACTCTATCACACCTGAAGCAACTAAATCCAGGAATATTTAGTTGCCAATCACACCCTTCCTGCAACCATGTTTCACTAATAGCTACAACATCATAATTCCATGTATCAATCCACACTTTAAGCTCATCCACCTTTCTTACAATGCTCCTAGCATTAAAATAGATACATTTAAGATACTCTCCACCTCCTCCTCTCTTTTCATCCCTAGCAATGCATTCAAATTTATTATCCTTTTCTTTCTTCTCCCCTACAACTTCGGGCTGAGCGCATCCCTCCTCCATCACCTGCCTGTCCTCCCTCACACACGGTCTACTTACTTGCTCTACTGGTGAACTAACCTCCTCTCCCATAGTTTCCTCAAATTGATTTCCGCCCCCCCATCTTACTAGTTTAAAGTCTGCCCCGTAGCCCTAGCAAACCTCCCCGCTAGGATATTGGTCCCCCCAGGATTCAAGTGTAACCCGTCCTTCTTGAACAGGTGTTTATTTTGTCTTTGTCTTTTCCAAATGTTATGAAATAGTCTATTCTTGTACATTCAGAATGGGGGGCAGAATAATGAGTGTAATCCCTTCTGTTGGGGAAAAGGTCCCTCCATATATCAATTAGACCAACATCCTCAAAAAGTGTATTAACTTTCTTATGTAAGGATTTCGTTTCATAAGTTTTTCTATTGGAAGAGTCTAACTTTGGTTGTAATTGCAAATTTAAGTCTCCTCTACATATCAGGAGACCTTCTGTTTCCATTACCATAATATTAGTAATTTTCTGAAATAAACTATTATCACTTCCTGGGGGTGCATATATATTCAATAGAGTAACTGAATTTCCATCTATATTCCCCCTTCCCAGAATATATCTTGCCCTCCTTATCTCCCATTTTGAATACTTTTTCAAAGGTAAGCTTGCTTGAGATAAGAATGGCAACTCCTCTCCTGTGTCCTGATTTATATGAGGAGAAAAACAAATCAGTGAAGCCCATTCTCTTTAGTTTTCTATGCTCATTATCACTTAAGTGAATTTCCTGTAAATATACTACATGGGCTTGTTCATTTTTCATTTTGGATATAATTTTACTGCATTTGATTGGATTTAACAGCCCATTGACATTAAAAGAGATGAATTTTACTTTTTCCTTAAGCCATGTGTATTTATCTGTCAATATATCATTGAAATTAGCAGAATAAAACTTAATCGATATACTCCCTGAACAAACAAGAACCAAGAAACGTAAATAATAAAAAAAAGGCAACAAAGGTGTGATTCCAAGACTGTGGTCTCTAGCAGATGACCCTAGGTTGAGCTAGTGGAAATGTCTAGCTGTGGGGGATAGCCCCACCTACCTGTGAGTTTAGGGCCCCCATTGCAGTACCCATAAAAGTAAGTGAACAAATCTATGTCCATTACACAGAAAAGATTTCCCTGTGTATTCCTCCCATATATATATATTCTCATTTAGGTGGGGAGAAAGGAGTGAATGAATGAATAAAAAAGAATAATTGAGTAATATAAAATCCACATTATAATAAGTATTTCTTGAGATAGGTATAGCACTGTCTATTTGTGCTTCCGTTTAGCTTATCAACACTTTTAAAGTTAACCAAACCTTATGGCTCTTCTGGAGGGGATGCGGGCTGTCTTCGGAAAACTCACAGTCTCTTCCTGATATACTTCTCTCGCCCTCCTCCGGTCCCCTGCTTTCTCAATTCTCTCACTATTTCCCAAGCAGAGGGGGATAACTGCTCAGCCAGGCTTTCCCTCGGTTTGGTCACGCTGACAGGCAACCCTCTGGCCTTCATGTCTGTAGTCGTCTCTTCCATAGTCTGATATAGTTGCATTCCATCTTCATAAAACACTCACAGTTTAGCAGGGTACGGAGTTTGGAACTTAATCTTTCCTTGCTTTAATATTTGCTTTACTTCAGAGTATTCTTTAAGTTTCTGCAGGACCACCGGGGGGGTAATCTTGATCGAAATATATTAATTTCCCATCCAAGAACACTCTCTTCTTTCCCCAGGCCCTTCATAGAATCTCTGCCTTGGTATTGTATCGAAGTAAGCTAATTACTAATGAGCGTGGCTTATCTTCTCTGTCTCCAATAGGCCTCGGGACGAGCGCATGATGCACCCTCTCAATTTCAAGCTCCATAGTCGAAGGAATCTCCAGCACGTCACGCAGCAACTTTCCTACAAACTCCATCATAGACAAACCCTCCGCTCCTTTGGGAACATTGTATATCCTGATATTTTACCGCCGTGATCTTCCCTCCTGGCCAAGCAGTTTATTTTCTTGTTGAGTTAATATTTTTATCGTCTTACTCAGTATCCGTTCCACATTTTGCACGCGATCTTCCACCTTCTCAATTCGTGTCTCTGCCACTGCTATTTTTTGATTGACGTTGGCGAGCTCTGACTTCATATAATTTAGTTGCTTTTGGAATCTTGATATCTTTTTGGAATCCCCGTATCTCTTCCAGAAATTTTATCATATTTGCTGCTTTGCCTGAACGGGGTCCATCGTCAGCCTCGTTACCATGTGTTCAGGTAGGAGAGCCGCTCGCTGCACCCCTCTCGTCCATAGGCTCTGCAGTAATGCTTTTTTTATCTCCATTCTTTTTCCCCATTCTTGCCCCTCTTATCAATTCAGATATTTTCTAAAGATCTTATGTTTGATGGATTAACGGGGCAAAATATGCGTTTTTCCGGAGGAGCTATTGACTTTAAGCTGCCATTCTGGATGATGACGTCACTGGAACCTCACCTTGCATTATTAAGGAAGAGGTGACATAGAATCATTGAGGATAGAGCTAAGAAACTGCAAGAGTAAAAAGACCCTGATGGGAGTTATATACAATACCCAGGACATGGGGTACAAATTACAATGGGAAATAAAAAATGTATGCCAAAAGGGCAATGTTACAAGAGTTATGGGGGAATTTCATAATACAGGTAGATTGGTGCTGGATTCCAGGTTGGTGCTGGATTCCAAGAAAGAGAATTTGTAGAATGGCTATTAGATGTTGTTTTAGAGCAGCTTGTGGTTGAGCCCACTGAGGGAATGGCAAATTTGAACTGGGTGAAAGCAGTGACCCAGATTTCATTAGAGAGCTTAAGGTGAAGGAACCTTTAGGAGCCAGTGATCATAATATGAGAGAATTCACCCTGCAGTTTGAGAGGGAGAAGTTAAAGTCAGATGTATCAGTTTTGTAGTGGAGCGAAGGGAATTACAGAGACATGAGAGAGATGCTGGCCAAAGTCAATTGGAAGAGAATTCCAGCAGGCATGGCAGCAGAACAGCAGTGGCTGGAATTTCTGGGAACAATTTGGAAGGTGCAGATGGAAACATTCCAAAGAAGTATTCTAAAGGGAGGATAACACAACCATGGCTGACAAGAGAAGTCAAAGTCAACATAAAAGCTCAAGAGAGGGTATATAATAGAGCAAAATTTAGTGGGAAGTTAGAGGATTAGAAAGTTTTGAAAAACCATCAGAATGCAACTAAAAAGTCATAAGGAGAGAAAAGAAGAAATATGAAGGTAAGCTAGCCAATAATATAAAAGAGAATACCAAACTTTTTTCAAATATATAAAGAGTAAAACAGAGGCAAGAGTGGTAAACAGACCACTAGAAAATGTAGAAAATGCTGCTGGAGAGGTAGTAATGGAGGACAAAGAAATGGTGGATGTATTTTGTGTCAGTCTTTACTACGGAAGACACTAGCAGTATGCCAGGAATTCGAGAGGCATAAGTGAGTGAAGTTTACATTACTAGGCAGAAGGTGCTTGGGAAACTGAAAGGTCTGAAGGTAGACCAAATAGACTACACCACAGGGGTCAGAAAGCAGTAGCTAACGAGATTATGGAAGCATTAGGACTGATCTTTGAAGAATCAGTAGATTCTGGCATGGTCTGGAAGACTGGAAAATTGCAAATGTCACACCACTTTTCAAGAAGGGAGAGGAGCAGAGGAAAGGAAATTATAGCAACACACACAAAATGCTGGTGGAATGCAGCAGGCCAGGCAGCATCTATAGGGAGAAGCACTGTCGACGTTTTGGGATGAGACCCTTCTCGGTTAACTTGCTGGTTGAGTTGGTGGTAAGGAAGGCAAGTGCAATGTTAGCATTCATTTCAAGTGGACTAGAATATAAAAGCAAAGATGTAATGTTAAGGCTTTATAAGGCCCCTTATTTAAGAAAAATTGTGCTAGGATTGGAGAGGGTTCAGAGAAGGTTCACGAGAATGAAAGGGTTAATGTATAAGGAGTATCTGATGGCTCTGGACCTGTACTTGCTGGAGTTGAGAAGAATGGGGATCTCATTGGAAACCTATTGAATACTGGAAGGTCAAGACAGACTGAATGTGGAGAGGATGTTTCCTATAGTGGGGGAATCTAGGACCAAAGGGCACAGCGTCAGAATTGAGGGACATCCATTTAGAACAGAGATGAGGAGGAATTTCTTTAGCTGGAAGCTAGTGAAATTGTGGTATTTGTTTCCACAGACAGCTGTGGAGGCCAGGTCAATGGGTATATTTAAAGCAAAGGTTGATAGTTTCTTGATTAGTGAGGGCATGAAGGATGACGGAGAGAAGGCAGGAGAGATGGGATTGGGGTGGTTAAAAAAAATCATTCATAATGGAATGCTGGAGCAGACCCGATGGGCTGAACGATCTAATTCTGCTGCAAAGTCTGATTGTCTTATGGTCTAATATACATATCATTGGTTTCCTACATATCACTGAGGTTGGGAGAGACTAGAACTAGATATCATAAATTACGGTAATTATGAAAGGTGAAGTATTTAAGGGGAACTTCTCTCAGAGGGTGGCGAGGGTGTGGAACGAATTGCTAGGGGAAGTGGTAGATGTGGGTTTGATTTCAATATGTAAGAAAAGTTTGCTTAGGTATATGGATGGGAGGGGTATGGAAATGCTATGGTCCGGCTGCAGGTTGATGGGAGTAGGCAGAATAATAGTTTGGCACAGACTCGAGTCATAGAACACCACAACACAGAAACAGGCCATTTGGCCCATCTAGGGCATACTGGGGTGAATAAATGCGTCACTGCCTGTTTCTGTGCTATAGTGCTCTCTAAGGCCAATCCTCCAACAGCTTTCGTCGTTACTCAATGAAGAGGACACTGCAGTCCTCTGCAGTCTGGTGGCCATTTTCATTTCCCCTGAGCTTCATGGAAGGTTTCACACCTCAGACAGTCAAGCATTCCCTCAAAAGGTCTCTGATATGGTCTACTATGGGGGGGGGGGGGGGCAGGGGTGCTACTGCACAGGATCGAAATAAGCTGCAAAGAATTTTAAACTTAATCAGCTCCATCATGGGTACCAGCCTCTGTAGTATCCAGGACATCTTCAAAGAGCAATGCCTCAAAAAGGCGACAGCCATCATTAAGGATCCCCATCACCCAGGAGATGCCCTCTTCTCTTTGCCACCATCAGGGAGGAGGTACAGGAGCCTGAAGACCCCTCTTCTCATAACTACCATCAGGAAGAAGGTACAGGGCCTGAAGGTTCACACTCAACAATTCAGGAACAGCTTCTCCCCCTCTGTCATCTGATTTCCAAATGGACATTGAACCCATGAACACTACCTCACTAATGTTTTATTTTTATTTTTGTACTGCTTATTTAATTTAACTATTTAATATAGAATATAGTGGCGTCCTTTAGAATGGAGAGGGGGAGGAATTTCTTTAGCCAGAGGGTGGTGAATCTGTGGAATTTGTTGCCACAGACAGCTGTGGAAGCCAAGTCCTTATGAATATTTAAGGAAGAGGTTGATAGATTCTTGATTGGTTAGATCATGAAGGGATATGGGGAGAAGGTAGAGGATTGGGGCTAAGAGGAAAATTGGATCCCCCACAATGAAATGGCAGAGCAGATTCAGTGGACAAAATGGCCAAATTCTGCTCCTATATCTTATGGTCTTAGGTATACATAGATATACTTACTGTAATTCAGTTTCTTTTTCTATTATTATGTATTGCATTGTACTGCTGCTGCAAAGACAACAAATTTCACGACATATGCTGGTGACATTAGACTTGATTCTGATTTTGAGTTCACCCATTAGCTTCTCTCCTGTCCTGAAGCAAAGACCAGCCAGCACAGACTGGAAGTGACTCCCTGGGTACGCCAGAGGTGAAAAGATGATGGTCTCACCAATGGCATGCCACCCTTTCCACACTGAAGTCAGGGCTTCCAACTCTCAAACTGTTCAGACCTGGACCAAAGGACCTCTGCCTCTGGGGGTGAATGTTTGCAGATCTTGTTGTCTGGTACAGTCACAATTAACGTGTTAAAACCAGATAACCCTTTGCATGGTGTATTCAGTCAGTCTGTTCCTTGGGGTACTGGTCACAGGAAGGGCAATGGGTTCAATTCATCCATTGCTTACTGGAGATTCGTTCAGGAGATGGAAGTCTCTTTAGGTTAATTCTGTGAAGTCTGCCCCAACTGTGATCACGATTCAGGTCTGAAGCTGGCTTTCTTCTAAGGAAGTGTGTCTTTGCCAGTTAACACAGGGTTATGTGGTTTCTGAGCAAACTCATTAATTCAAGATGGCCAGAGTCTCTCCAGACGTCATGGACAGCCAAACTCTGGTGCTGACTTAACAAAATCAGGCCCACAGGATTCTATGCTGTGGCTTTTTACAAGAGGGTGTTATTTCTGGATGTCCATCTTTCCACGTGAGTGTGGTGTTTACATCTGTATTCCTTATGGCTCGTGAAGGTGGGTCAGAGTACTTTTTCTTCAGAACAAGGGAATATTTGAGGCAAGCAAAGAGAGAAATAGAGAGAGTGAAAGATACCTGCACTCTATGTGTGCGTAAGAGAAAGAGAGAGAGGGAGAGAGAGATGCAGAGAGATAGAGACACAGAGAGAAACACACACACAGACAGCCAGAGAAACAGAGAGACACAAATGAGACAGGCAGGGACAGAGGGAGGACAGAAAGAGGGAGAGAGAGAGAGAGAGAGAGAGAGAGAGAGAGAGAGAGAGAGAGAGAGAGAGAGAGAGAGAGAGAGATGAGGAGAGAACAAAGGACAGAGTGTAAGTGTGGAGAGAGGAGTGTGGGAAGGCAGAGGAACAGAAGAGGAAAGTGCAGACTGAGAGGCAGAGGGAGGGAGAGGACAGGACAAGTACAGGGGTCTTGGGTGGCTCCTGAGAACTGTGCGTCAATGAAATTTTCTGGAAGTTAGGAATGAAGAATCTCCTCTATAACCAGAGGTTCATGAGCCAGTACTCATCAGAGGATCAGAGGTGGAGAGGGTCAGGAACTTTAAACTCCTGGGTGTCACTATCTCAGAGGACCTGTCCTGGACCCGTTATACAAATATAATTGCAAACAAAGCACTACAGTGCTTCTACTTCCTCAGGAGTCTACAGAGATTCAGCACATTATCAAAACTTTAGCAAGCTTCTATGTGGTGGAAAGTGTACTGACCAGCTACATTACAGCCTGGTATGGGAACACCAATGTCTTTGAGTGGAAAATCCTACAAAATGGAGTGGATTCAGCCAGTACCTCCTGGGGAAAGCCCTCCCTGCCATTGAACGCATCTACATGAAACGTTGCCGTAGAAAAGCAGCATCCATCATCAGAGATCCTCACCACCCAGATCATGCTCTTTTCCCACTGCTGCCATCAGATAGAAGGTACTTGGGACTCGCGCCACCAGGTTCGAGAACAGTTATTACCCTTACCCATCAGGCTCTTGGACAAAAGGGGATAACTACACTCATCTGTTTCTGGAGTTCACACAGCTGATGGTCTCACTTTAAGGACTCTTTATCTTGTTATTTCATACTCGTTATTTATTTGTATTTGCATTAGCACAGTTTGTTGTTTACTGATCCTGGTTGTATGTGTGGTGACACGTATGTACTCTGACAATAAGTTGAACTTTGACTTTGATAATGTGCAATCTTTAGCTCTGACAGCCCTTGGAGACTGATTTGGAAAGGATGGGTGAAGAGAGTGGTTACTGGCAGGTACATGGTGACTGGCCTGGGTTTTGTGATGGGGAAGCTGACTGGCTCCATAAGTAGAAAAACTTTCTGCAGTTTAATAAAAGAGTGTGCAATGGGAAGGGTTGTAATGACTGATGTTACCTGGGACAAAAGGGGTCTGATTTTGGAGAAGGCATTGGCCTTTTCTCTGGGAATTCTCTGCATTGTGTGCTGGCAGACTTTCCCTAACAGCAGAGTCTGGAAGAATTTCCACAAAGTCAGATTTCCGTAAGTCAGATCTTCTGTCGATCTGTGTTTCATTGCAATCTGGAGACAGAGCTGACTGCACAGAAGGATTTACAAACACGACCTCTAAATATTATATTATAACTTGAAGAGCGCAAGATTACACAAGCAATTTGTCAAATGTGATGTCTATAAGACCATGGGACAAAGGCCATTTGGCTCATTAAGTCTACTTAGAACATGGAACAATAAGGCACAGTACGAATCATTCAAACTACAATATTATGCAAGCTTTTTAACCTACTCTAAGATCAATCTAACTCTTCCCTTCCACATAGCCCTCCATTTTTCTATCATCCATGTGCCTATCTAAGAGTCCCTTAAATACCCTTAATGTATCTGTCTGTACTACCACCTCCAGCAGGGCATTCCACACACCCACCACCCTCTGTGTAAAAAGCTTTTCTCCAATTACCTTAAAATTATGCCCCCTCCTATTAGCCACTTCCAACCTGGGAATCAGTCTGGCTGTCCGCTCTGTCTGTGCCTCTTATCATCTCGTACACCTCTGTCAAGTCATCTCTCATACTCCACTGCTCCAAGAGAAAAGCTCAAGCTTGATCAACCTATCTTCATAAGACGTGCTCTCTAATCCAGGCAGTGAGTAATTTCGGTGTCTTGGCTGCAGTGATAGATAGGGAGATCCTATCCCTTTGTGGTGACATTGTTTTCAGATTGGGAGCTGATCTCATTTCTAAGATGTTGAAAATTCTGGAAGTGGCAACTGTGGAGTGAGGAAGAAAGTTAGCAGTTCACGTTGTAGGTGTTTCGTCAGGACCATTTCAAAGCCAATATTGAAAGGAGGACCTGCTTCTGGTGACCATTTAGTCTTGTGTCCTGTGATGAGATGCAAACTTCAAACCCTTTCATTCCTCTCCACCGAGAAATGGCACATTGGCACAAGTAATGTACGGAACTGGGAATTCATGTGGGGGTGCTCGGAGCAACAACATTGTAAAGGTTGTTTTGATGCGTACTCACCTGGTAAAGGTTTGAAATGTTTCCTCTCACTTTAGACATAAATATAGCTGTTGCCATGGCAATCTGTGCACCAGCTGGAAAGCCAAGCCAAGAGAACCAAGGAGTTTGCTATTGCTGGCACCTTACTCACACTTCTATCTGAAATCAAGAAAAATATTTGAATATTGCATAGTTCTGACCTGTTAGTTGAACAGCTAGTGCCACCTACGATTCTAAGGAAAGCAAATGACAAGTGTGAGTGAGTGGTACGATGTTGTTGACATCAGTGTCAGAGTTTGATTAATCTGGATCCAAACAAGGGTAAAATAGTTTCAAGAAGTTTTACCGCATGGATTTAATTGTGGTGTTGCTTTTTGTAGGTTTTACATCTCACTGTTTAACCTTGGCATTGGCATGAACCACAGTAAAGTGCTCCTGGAAAGAAAGAATAATTATAGAAAGAACGATTAGCTGGAAGTTCAAAGTAAATTTTATTATCAAAGTACAAATATGTCACCATATACAACCCTGAGGATAATTTTCCTGTGGGTATACTCAATAAATCTAGAGAATAGTAATAATAACAGGATCAATGAAAGACTGCCCAACTTGGGTGTTCAACCAGAGTGCAGAAGGCAACAAAATGTGCAAATACAAAAATAAATTAATAAATACATAATAAATATCAAGAACGTGAGATGAAAAGTCTTTGAAAGTGAGTCCATAGATTGTAGGAACATTTCAGTGACGGGGCAAATGAAGTTGAGTGACGTTTGGTTTAAGAGTCTGATGGTTGAGGGGTGGTAACTATTCATGAATATGCTGGTGTGAGTCCTGAGGCTCTTGGCTTTATTTGTCATATGTACATTAAAACTTTGAAACATACAGGGAAAAGTGTAGTTTTGCATCAATGATGAACATATTCTGAATATGTGCTGGGGGGTGGGGAGCCTGCAAGTGTCACCATGCTTCTGGCGCCAGTGTAGCATGACCACTACTTACTAACACTATCCTAGACATCTTTGTAATGTGGGAGGAAACTGGAGCACACAGAGAAAACCCACATGGTCACAGGGAGAGCGTGCAAGCTCCTTAAACTGCTCACCAGTACACTACTGAGCCACCCTGGGGAATGGGTTCGCTGAGAATTTAAATTACTTATGGCCTGTTAAGCCACTGGTGTTTAGGGCAGCAATGAAGGTCCTCCATCTCTGTTGCACACAGCTACAGAAGAATTCTTCATTGCTGTTTCCGTAACAACTTTTTTAGCCCTGATCTGAACCCCTGAACCTGGAGGACTGGTGGGCCACTCTCAGTTGGATCTCTACCCTTTGACCTATTTGCCATGGGTGACCCTATCAACAGCCAAAGCACAAAGCTCTGACTCCGGCCAACATAGCTCCCTGTACTGAGGCACGCAAGCCTCCAAACCCTATGACAATGTTCTGGTCCTCTTGGAGGTCTGAAACCTTAAGGCTTGGTGCAAACTGGGCCCATTTGGGCTCAGCTGGCTGTCTAGGAAAAGGAATTAGGACCTTAATGGAAAACTGTTCAGTAATGGACAGGCCAAAGTTCCAGCTTTCTGTGTCAATAGACAGTAGGTGCAGGAATAGGCCATTCGGCCCTTCTAGCCAGCACCGCCATTCACTGTGATCATGGCTGATCATACACAATCAGTACCCCGTTCCTGCCCTCTCCCCATATCCCTTGACCCCGCTATCTATAAGAGCTCTATCTAACTCTCTCTTGAATGCATCCAGAGACTTGGCCTCCACTGCCTTCTGGGGCAGAGCATTCCACATATCCACCACTCTCTGGGTGAAAAAGTTTTTCCGCATCTCTGTTCTAAATGGCCTACCCCTTATTCTTAAACTGTGGTCTCTAGTTCTGGACTCACCCATCAGCGGGAACATGCTTCCTGCCTCCAGTGTGTCCAATCCCTTAATAATCTTATATGTTTCAATCAGATCCCCTCTCATCCTTCTAAATTCCAGTGTATACAAGCCCAGTTGCTCCAATCTTTCAACATATGACAGTCCTGCCATTCCGGGAATTAACCTTGTGAACCAACGCTGCACTCCCTCAATAGCAAGAATGTCCTTCCTCAAATTTGGAGACCAAAACTGAACACAATACTCCAGGTGGGGTCTCACCAGGGCCCTGTACAGCTGCAGAAGGACCTCTTTATTTCTATACTCAATTACTCTTGTTATAAAGCCAGCATGCCATTAGCTTTCTTCACTGCCTGCTGTACCTGCATGCTTGCTTTCATTGACTGATGTACAAGAACACCTAGATCTCATTGTACTTCCCCTTTTCCTAACTTGACTCCATTTAGATAGTAATCTGCCTTCCTGTTCTTGCCACCAAAGTGGATAATCTCACATTTATCCACATTAAACTGCATCTGCCATACATTTTCCCACTCACCCAACCTGTCCAAGTCACCCTGCATTCTCATAACATCCTCCTGACATTTCACACTGCCACCCAGCTTTGTGTCATCAGCAAATTTGCTAATGTTACTTTTAATCCCTTCATCTAAATCATTAATGTATATTGTAAACAGCTGCGGTCCCACCACCGAACCTTGCGGTACCCCACTGGTCACAGCTTGCCATTCCGAAAGGGACCCGTTAATCACTACTCTTTGTTTCCTGTCAGCCAGCCAATTTTCAATCCATGTCAGTACTCTGCCCCCAATACCATGTGCCCTAATTTTGCCCACTAATCTCCTATGTGGGACTTTCTCAAAAGCTTTCTGGAAGTCCAGGTACACTACATCCACTGGCTTTCCCTTGTCCATTTTCATAGTTACATCCTCAAAAAACTCCAGAAGATTAGTCAAGCATGATTTTCCCTTCATAAATCCATGCTGACTCGGACTGATCCTTCTACTGCTATCCAAATGTGTCGTAATTTCCTCTTTTATAATTAACTCCAGCATCTTTCCCACCACTGACGTCAGGCTAACCGGTCTATAATTCCCTGTTTTCTCTCTCCCTCCTTTCTTGAAAAGTGGGACAACATTAGCCACCCTCCAATCAGCAGGAACTGTTCCTGAATCTATAGAACACTGGAAAATGATTACCAATGCATCCACGATTTCTAGAGCCACCTCTTTAAGTACCCTGGGATGCAGACCATCAGGTCCCGGGGACTTATCAGCCTTCAGACTCAACAGTCTATCCAACACCGTTTCTTGCCTAATATAAATTTCCTTCAGTTCATCCTTTACCCTAGTTCCTTTGGCCACTATTACATCTAGGAGATTGTTTGTGTCTTCCCTAGTGAAGACAGATCCAAAGTACCCATTCAATTCATCTGCCATTTCCTTGTTCCCCATAATAAATTCACCCGTTTCTGTCTTCAATGGCCCAATTTTGGTCTTAACTATTTTTTTGCTATTCACATACCTAAAGAAGCTTTTACTGTCCTGATACTCCTTTCTATTCTATCTTGTTCTGATCACGTTTTGATTCAGCTTCACTCAAGAAGACACCTTCAAGAAGGTGTGCCTCAAGGGGGCGATATCCATCACTTATGACCTTCACCATCTGTGACTGTCTTCCTCTCATTACCACCATCAGGGAGGAGGGACAGGAGCCTGAAGACCCCTCTTCTCATTACTACCATCAGGGAGGAGGGACAGGAGCCTGAAGACCCCTCTTCTCATTACCACCATCAGGGAGGAGGTACAGGAGCCTGAAGACCCCTCTTCTCATTACTACCATCAGGGAGGAGGTACAGGAGCCTGAAGACCCCTCTTCTCATTACTACCATCAGGGAGGAGGGACAGGAGCCTGAAGACCCCTCTTCTCATTACTACCATCAGGGAGGAGGTACAGGAGCCTGAAGACCCCTCTTCTCATTACTACCATCAGGGAGGAGGTACAGGAGGTTGAAGACACAGGCTCAACATTTTAGAAACAGCTTCTTCCCCTCTGCCATCAGATTTCTGAACAGTCTATGAACCTATGAACACTACTTCCTTATTGTTGTTCCCTTTGGACTCTTTATTTGGGCATTCTTAGTATTTTTTAATGTCTTAGCACAGCACTGCTGCTACAAAACAACACATTGCATGTTATATTATCAGTGATAATAAACCTGATTCTGATTCATCCTGTTAGATGGGAGCTTTGTACAATAGAAAATTCTATGCCACCTTATCTCCTGCATCTCCCTGTCATCTTGGGCATTGACTCTGGGCATCGAGTGCATGGCTGGCTGGACCCTGGGTGGGTCATGTGCCCACTGTAGGATTGACAGAGGTGTTGGGCCAGCCCATTCCTGTCTGTGCTCTCTGTTGTCTGTCTGTCTGTCTCTCAATTCTCTCCCTTTTTTGATATTTTACCACCCCACTTTTATTTTCAGTACAGCAGCACTGAGGCCACAGGGTAGCGTAACAGTTAGTGTAGCGCTTTACAGTACCAGCAATTGGGTTCAATTCCTGATGCTGTCTGTAAGGAGTTTGTATGTTCTCCCCATGATCTTGTGGGTTTCTTCCAGGTGCTTTAGTTTTCTCCCACAGTCCAAAGACGTACAGGTTAGGATTAGTAAGTTGTGGACATGCAGTGTTGGTGCAGGAAGCATGCCAACACCTGTGGGCTGCTCCCAGCACATTCTTGGACTGTGTTGGTCACTGATGCTAACACCACACTTCTCTGAATTTTTCAAGTTTCAATGTGCATGTAACGATAAAGCTAATCTTCTTCAAAGGTGGTTGTGGAGAGAATAAAGTGGTGTTGGTTAATGAACTGTCTGTTAGTACAGGTGGATGGACAGAAGAGTCTGTATATGTGACTCTGTGCCCTGACCTCTGAGAGCTCCTGTTAGTCAGCCTGTTTCTCCCGTCAGTGTTGCCCATCCTCCAACAGCCTGCACTCCATTTTACTTTTAGTTTCAGTATCTGGGGTATTTCACTTCAAGACTTTCACAGTCACTTTGCGGTTTGGAGTTACCCTGGGTGCTTTCCCAGAGTGAAGGTGACCTTCCAGGTGTTATTTTGTTTGGATTGTTGTGTGTTCAGTGGACAACGTGGGCCTGAAGGAAGCCATCCTGCACTGTGATACCAAATCCACACATGCAAGATCTCAGGTCTCCTCCAGCTACTTTTCCCTGTATGAGAGCAGTGCTGTTGGGTTGGGCACATTGCAACATAGCTGCTGCAGCACTGCGAGAGGTGCGTGCATTGTAGGGCACCTGTCAGAGCCCTTTTCCCGTTTGGGGATTTGGAGTGAGTGCAGGGAATCGGCACTGAGGTAAAGATTCTGTTGTGATTTTCATGAGTGTTGGAGCATGAGAGGAGATTTAATAGAGGTATACAAAATTATGAGGGGTATAGACAGGCTTTTTCCACTGAAGTTGGGTGGTACTCCAACCAGAGGTCATGGGTTAAAGGTGAAAAGTTTAAAGAGAGGAAACTTCTTCACTCAGAGGGTAGTGAGAATATGGAATGAGCTGCCAATGCAAGAGCTCAATTTCAATGTTCAAGAGAAGTTTGGATAGGTTCATGGATGGGAGGGGTATGACGGATTATGGTCCCAGTACAGTTTGATGGGACTAGGCAGTTTAAATGGTTTGGCACAGACTAGATGGACCAAAGGGCCTGTTTTTGTGCTGTACTTTTCTATGGCTCTATAGAGCATAGAACATTGGACAGCTCAGCACATGATGAGCTGACCTTTAACCTACCCAAAGATCAATCTAACCCTTCCCTCCATCTTTCTGTCATTCATGTGCCTATCTAAGAGTCTCTTAAATGCCCCTAAGATGTCTGTCCCTACCACCACCCCACAATGTGTTTCACACAATCACCATTCTCTGTATAGAAAACATACCTCTGACTACCCCCCATACCTCCCCCTCAACTCCTTGAAGTTATGTCCCCTCATATTAGCCATTAATACAAGGATTAAAGACAACCCAAGTAAAGATGTCTTGTCGACCACATCTGGATAATTGTGTGCAGATTTCTTCAGTTTCTTCACTTGAAACTAGATCTCCTTTGACTCGGGGAGTTTGAAGAAGATTCACTAGGCAGCAGTAGGTTTTTACCTGCCTTCATCAGAGAGACATCGAGTGCAGGAGTTTGGATGTTGTGTTACAGTGCTACAAGATGTTAGTGAGATCACAGCTGGAACATTGTGTGTGGTTCTGTTTAGGGTTGGGGTTAGGGTTGCCATACTACAGCAAGAATATGACTAAGCATGAGAGGGGGCAGAAAATATTCACAAGGATGTTGCCGAAACTGAATGGCTTGAGTTTAATGATGGCTGGGACAGATTGGAGTGAAAGAGGCTCTCTGGTGACGTATAGAAACTTATTAGATCACAAGGGCTATAGGTAAGGAGGATGGTTGGACTCTTTTTCCCAGGGTAGGGAATTCACAAACTGGTGCTCCAGGTTTAAGGTGCAAGGAAAAAGATTTGAAGGGAATCTGAGGGGCACTTTTTCACATGGGGGTAGTGAGTATGTCAAATGTGTCGCGAGAGGAGGTGGCAGAGGCAGGTCTAATTATAACATTTAAAAGATACTTCAATGGAGTAGGATAGGAAAAGGGCTTCTGTTCACCCGCTTTCCTATTGCTGAGTGCAAGGAGTTTGTACATTCCTTGTGTGACTGCGTGGGCTTCCTCCGGGTGCTCTGGTTTCCTCCCACGGTCCAAAGACTCACCAGTTCGGGCTAGGAAGTTGTAGACATACTATGTTGGTGCTGGAAGCACTTGTGGGCTGCCCCCAGCACATCCTCAGAATGTGTTAGTCATTGTCGCAATTGATGATGATGTTACGTTGTTGGCCGAGTTTGCAGATGTTTCATCAGCAGTCGAGGTGACATCCTCAGTAAGTACATGTTGGTGCTTCTCTCTGAAAGTGCTCTCATTTATATAGGCCCCAGTTTGCTTGCCTCGGTCCTGATTGGCTACCCCTTCAGCTGACCTTTAAATTCTTTTGGCTCATGTCTCTTAGGTGTTTGTAGATGGCTTCTATTTCGATATGTTTGTTTACGGAATTAATAGAAGAGAACCACACTTCTAAAAATTCTTGTGTTTGCACCAGAACCTCTGTGGTGTTCCAGTTAAAGTTGTGTCGTTCCCGGTCTTGATGTTCCGAGATGAGCGACAGTGGATCATGTCACTGTACCGCCAGTTCGTGTTTCTGTAAACTAGTTGGCATATATGTCCTCTCCGGCTGACATAGTTCTTGGTGCAGTCTCCACAGGTGATTCTATACACCACATTGCTTTTGTCGGTTGTCTTTACCGGTAACTTGTTTCTTGAGACAAGCTATGTTTCAATGTACATGGGATAAATAAAGGGAATCTTTCATCTTATCTTTATCTTTAAGATTTGGAGGGATGTAGATATAGATAAAACCCAATTACTTTCATATTACTATAGCCCATCAAGAGAAATTGAAAGTCGATACCCCTGGGCATGGCACACAGAGTCTTTCAAATATTTGGGCATCATTATGTGAAAAGATTTGGCAAAATTATCAGAATGTAATTATCAGCCTTTTTATTAAAAATTAAGGAAGATGTGGCAAGATGGAACCTAATTCCTTTTTTCAGTCTCAGTTCAAGGATTGAGTCTATTAAAATGAATATACTGCCCAGACTGTTATATCTCTTTCAGACCCTACCAATAGAGATTAATCAAAATCAATTCAATGAATGGAACAAGATACTATCAAGGTATATTTGGCAGGGTAAAAGGCCTAGAGTTCGTCTCAAAACTTTGCAATTAGCAAAGGAAAAGGGGGGATGGGGCCTACTTTCTCTTAGAGATTATTATTTTGTAGCAAGGTTGAGAGCTGTGATATGTTGGTGTAACCCATCAAATGACGCTCAATGGAAAAACATTGAGGAGCGGGTACTTCCCATCCCCATACAAGCAATTTTGGCTGATAACAACCTGCAAAGGTACATAAATACTATTGATAACCCATGGGTGAAATTGACTCTTAAAATATGGAAAACTACTATAAAAGAATATAATCTAGAGGGAGATATTGTAATTCTTAAATGATGTGCATATGACTCAGATTTTACATTAAATAAATTGGATGCTAGATTTAAGGACTGGACAGCTAAAGGAATAACAGTCTTTTGCAACATAATGAAAGAAGGAACATGGTTCAGTTTTGAAATGCTTAAAGAGAAACACTTATTAGAAAAACAAGATTTTTATCGGTATTTACAGATGCGACAATATGTTAATAAGACGTTTAAAAATGTAACCAAGGCAAATACATGCTTGATAGAGCTCTTTAGAAAAGCATATAATTCAGATAATGGTAGTAGAATCATTTCAAGCATGTATAAGGGGTTGTCAAATCATAAAACACATTCAACTTCATACATTAAAACAAAATGGGAGAAGGAAGGAGGGATAATTATATCTGAGGAAGAATGGACAACAATATGGAGATGTCAATGGAAGTGTACCAGTTCACAGAAATGGAGGGAGTTTGGATGGAAAAACTTGATAAGATATTTTATTACACTCTCTCAGAAATTCCATTATGATAGTAACCTCCCTGTTTGCTGGAGAAATCGTGGAAATCAAAATGCAAATTATTATCATATTTTTTGGGACTGCCCTGTTATCAAAAACTGTTGGAGGGGGATACACATTGCCCTACAAGACATCTTTAAATGTGAAATACCCTTAGAGAGTAAGACCATATATTTTGGATATATACCTCAAGAATGGTTGAAAAGAGATAAATATTTAAAATATATATTGTTGGTGGCTGGTAAAAATACTCCTACTAGGAAATGGTTATCACAGGAGAGCCCAACTTTAAATACACGGATGGAAATTACAATGGACATTTACAAAATGGAGAAGATAACAGCATCTGTTAACCATAAGCTGGAACAATTTGATTCATACTGGGAAAAATGGTTTAACTACATAATGCCTCATAGGCCTGATTTTATTCTCACAAATCAATGAATCTGTTGTAAAAAAAAAGATCACTCCCTACTTGTACATAGTTCTTTCCTTTTGCTTGTTTTTTCTTTTCACTCTTTTCTATGTGTATACCTCAGATAAATACTTTGTGGAGATTTGTGATATATATGATTATATGATATATATGTACAATGTCTGAAATACATCTTATGGAAATGTTTGTTTGATGATGAACTTCAATAAAAAATAAATTACAAAAAGAAAGATTTGGAGGGATGTTTGGTTAGACATGTTAGATAGCATGAATGAGGTGGGCAGAAAGGCCTGTTTCTGTGATATGTAATGTCTCTGTGATGCCAGAGATGTAGTGAGTGAGAATTCTTGGTACCCAGAGTGAGACTGGAGTTGGATACTTGCATTCATGAAGGAATTGTCCTGTGTGGGGTTTATTGAACCCGATCTGGGACTGTGGAGGGAGATGGAAGCGTCTGACGATCATGAATATGCAATCTAAGTGTTAAATGAACGCCAGTACTTGCGGGCATCAGTGTGAGTGTGTGATCAGTCTAGACAGTTGCCATAGGAACGGGATCAGTCCTACACAGTGTCCAGCTCCGCCCCAGTCAGCCACGGTCTCACTGTTGGGTGTTTTTTAATGATGTAAACGTCTGCTCATCACCATCCAGCTGAAGGAGTTCGCAGACAAGAGAAAATCTGCAGATGCTGGAAATCCAAGAAACACACACAAAATGCTGGAGGAACTCAGCAAGCTAGAAAGCATCAATGGATAAGAGTACAGTCAACGCTTCGAGGTGAGACCCTTCATCAGGACTGGAGAAAAAGAAGACGAGGAGTCGGAGTAAGAAGGTGGGGGAAGGGGAGGAAGAAACACAAGGTGAAAGGTGAAACTGGGGGTGGGGGAGGGGGAGGGGTGAAGTAAAGAGCTGGGAAGTTGAATGGTAAAAGAGATGCAGGGCTGGAGAAGGGGGAATCTGACAGGAGAGAACAGAATGCCATGGAAGCAAGAAAAAGGGGGAAGAGCACCAGAGGGAAGCGATGGGCAGGCTAGGAGATAAGGTGGGAGAAGGAAATGGGCTGGGGAATAGTTAAAGGAGTAACGGGGGGGGGGGTTATTATTGGAAGTTAGAGAAATCCTGTTCATGCCATCAGGTTGGAGGCTACCCAGACAGAATATAACGTGTTGCTCCTCCAACCTGAGTGTGGCCTCATCATGACAGTAGAGCAGGCCATGGACTGGCTTGTCGGAATGGGAATGGGAAGTAGAATTGAAATGGGTGGCCACTGGGAGATCATGTGTTTTTTGGCAGGCAGAGCGTAGGTGCTCGGTGAAGCAGTCTCCCAATCTACTTTGGGTCTCACTGATATACAAGAGGCCACACCGGCAGCACCAGATACAGTAGATGACCCCAACACACTCACAGGTGAAGTGTCGCCTCATCTGGAAGGACTGTTTGGGGCCCTGAAGGGTAGTGAGGGAGGAGGTGTAGGGGCAGGTGTAGCACTTGTTCTGCTTGCAAGGATAATTGCCAGGAAAGAGATCAGTGGGGAGGGATGAATGGACAAGGGAGTCATACTGGGAGCAATTCCAGCGGAAAGCAGGAAGTGGAGGTGGGGTGTGGGGGAGGGAAGGATGTGCTTGCTGGTGGGATCCCATTGGAGACGGTGGAAGTTCTGGAGAATTATGTGCTGGAAGTGGAGGTTGGTAGGGTGGTAGGTGAGGACAAGATGAACCCTATCCCTGGTGGGGTGGCAGGAGGATGGGCAGACGTGTGTGAAATGGAAGAGATGTGGTTGAGGGCAGCGTTGAAGGTGGAGGAAGGGAAGCCCTCTTTTTTGAAGAAGGAGGACATCTCCTTCATTCTGGAATGAAATGTCTCACCCTGGGAGCAGATGCAGCAGAGACGGAGGAATTGAGAGAAGGGGATGGCATTTTAATAAGTAACGGCGTGGTATACTCCAGGTCTTCCATGGCCTTCTGTCCTTTCCTATCAGATCCCCCTTCTCCTGCCCTGTATTTCCTCCACCAATCCACTTCCCAGCTCTTTACTTAAACCCACCGTTTCACCTTTCACCTTGTGTTTCTTCCTCTCCTTCCCCCACCTTCTTACTTGACTCCTTATCTTTCTTTTTCCCCAGTCTCTCTGAAGGGTCTCGGCCTGAAACGTCAACTGTACTCTCTTCCATAGGTGCTGCCTTGTCTGCTATGTTCCTCCAGCATTTTGTGAAAAGGCTTGTACACACACACACGTACGCGCGCACACACACACACACACACACACACACACACACACACACACACACACACACACACACACACACACACACACACACACACACACACACACACACAGATGTAAAACCCACCGTGACAACAGCACAACGATCAGTTTCAGATTCAGAAGCATTGCAAATTTATGCAAATCTATGCAAATTTACAATAAAGGTTTGTTCCTAATCTCACAGAGCCAACAAGAGTTACCATGGCAACAGAGCTCCCATGGCTGGTCAGAACACACACCCACGTAACACACACACACATACAAACACTTCCTCCATTCACATAGACAGACACACACCCCCACACACCCACATACGCCCAATATACCTGCCTCAAACACTTCCTTTGATAGTTCAAAAGAAATTTATTATCAAAGTTTATTATGTCGCCATATGCAGCCCTGAGATTCATTTCTTGCAGGCATACTCAATAGATCCAAAACCGAATAATAGCCATAACAGGATCAATGAAAGACCACACCAACCTAGGTTTTCAACCAGTGTGCAAGAGACAAAAAACTGCAAATACAAAATAAATAATAATAAATAAATAAGCAATAAATATTGAGAACATGAGATGAAGAGTCCTTGAAGGTCAGTCCATAGGTTGCGAGAACATTTCAATGATGGGGCAAGTGAAGTTCTGGTTCAAAAGCCTGATGGTTGAGGGTAATAACTGTTCTTGAACCTGGTTGTGTGAGTCCCAAGGATCCTGCACCTTCTCCTGATGGCACAACGAGAAGAGAGCATGTCCTGTGTGCTGGTGGTTCCTGATGATGGATGCTGCTTTCCTGCAAGAGCATTTTGTGTGGAGGTGCTCATTTGTGGGGAGGGCTTTACCTGTGATGGACTGGACTGTATCCACTACTTTTAGTAGGATTTTCCCTTCAAGGGCATTGGTGCTTCCATACCAGGCTATAATTCAGCCAGTCAATATACTCTCCACTACACATCTATAGAAGTTTGTCAAAGTTTAGACTATCATGCTGAATCTTTGTAATCTCCTAAGGAAGTAGAGGCACTGTTGTGCGTTTTTCATAATTGCAGATTCATACTGGGCCAAGGACAGGTCCTCTGAAATGATAACACCGAAGAATTTGAAGTTGCTGACCATCTCCACCTCTGATCCCTCAAGAAGACTGGTTCATGAACCTCTAGTTTCCTTCTCCTGAAATCAATATTCAGTCTTTTTGTTTTGCTGACATTGAATAAGAGGTTGTTGTTGTGGTACCACTCAGACAGATTTTCAATCTCCCTCCTACATGCTGATTCATCACCATCTTTGATTCAGCCTATGACAGTGGAGTCATCATCAAACTTGAATATGGCATTGGAGCTGTGCTTAGCAACGCAGTCATAAGCGTAAAGCAAATGGAGCAGGGGACTAAGCACATAGTCCTGTGGTGCTCCTGTGCTGATGGAGATTGTGGAGCAGATGTCAATAGACAATAGACAATAGACAATAGGTGCAGAAGTAGACCATTCAGCCCTTCGAGCCTGCACCGCCATTTTGAGATCATGGCTGATCATCTACTATCAATACCTGGTTCCTGCTTTGTCCCCATATCCCTTGATTCCCCTATCCATAAGATACCTATCTAGCTCCTTCTTGAAAGCATCCAGAGAATTGGCCTCCACTACCTTCCGAGGCAGTGCATTCCAAGACCCCCACAACTCTCTGGGAGAAGAAGTTTTTCCTTAACTCTGTCCTAAATAACCTACCCCTTATTCTCAAACCATGCCCTCTGGTACTGGACTCTCCCAGCATCTGGAATATATTTCCTGCTTCTATCTTGTCCAATCCCTTAATAATCTTATATGTTTCAATCAGATCCCCCCTCAATCTCCTTAATTCCAGCATGTACAAGCCCAGTCTCTCTAACCTCTCTGCGTAAGACAGTCCAGACATCCCAGGAATTAACCTCGTGAATCTACGCTGCACTTCCTCTACAGCCAGGATGTCCTTCCTTAACCCTGGAGACCAAAACTGTACACAATACTCCAGGTGTGGTCTCACCAGGGCCCTGTACAAATGCAAGAAGATTTCCTTGCTCTTGTACTCAATTCCCTTTGTAATAAAGGCCAACATTCCATTAGCCTTCTTCACTGCCTGCTGCACTTGCTCATTCACCTTCAGTGACTGATGAACAAGGACTCCTAGATCTCTTTGTATTTCTCCCTTACCTAACTCTACACCGCTCAGATAATAATCTGCCTTCCTGTTCTTACTCCCAAAGTGGATAACCTCACACTTATTCACATTATACGTCATCTGCCAAGTATCTGCCCACTCACCCAGCCTATCCAAGTCACCCTGAATTCTCCTAACATCCTCATCACATGTCACACTGCCACCCAGCTTAGTATCATCAGGAAATTTGCTGATGTTATTCTCAATGCCTTCATCTAAATCGTTGACGTAAATCGTAAACAGCTGTGGTCCCAATACCGAGCCCTGTAGCACCCCACTAGTCACCACCTGCCATTCCGAGAAACACCCATTCACTGCTACCCTTTGCTTTCTATCTGCCAACCAGTTTTCTATCCATGTCAATGTCTTCCCCCCAATGCCATGAGCTTTGATTTTACCCACCAATCTCCTATGTGGGACCTTATCAAATGCCTTCAGAAAATCAAGGTACACTACATCCACTGGATCTCCCCTGTCTAACTTCCTGGTTACATCCTCGAAAAACTCCAACAGATTGTCGTTGCCAATCCAAACTGACTGGGGTCTGCAAGGGAGGAAATCCAGGATCTAATTGCACAAGGAGGTACTGAGGCCAGTGTCTTGGAGCTTATTGATTAGTTTTGAGGGATTGATAGTATTGAATGCTGAGATGTAGTGGATAAAGAGCATCCTGATAGATGCATCTTTGCTGTCCAGGTGTTCCAGGATTGAGTGAAGAGGCAATGAGGTGGCATCTGCTGTGGACCTATCGCACAGGTAGACAAATCGGATTGGATCCAAGTTGCAAGTCGCTTAAACAATGTTGAATAACATCGTTCCTTTCACGGGAAACATAACACCACAATACTCCGAGTCAGGCCCTACCAGTGTCTTGTACAACTGCCCGTTAGCGCCACATTTTCATACTCAGTGCCCTGACTGTCAAGAGGCAAAGAATGTGAATCAAGGGAGCCTTTCTGGTTGGCTGCTGGTGACTACTTGTGTTCCACGGGGGTGTGTGTTGGCAGTGATTCCAGTTATGTTATATGTAAATGATTGGGATGATGGAATTGATGGCTTTGTTGCAAAGTTTGCAGGTGATGGGACAGGTTGATATGAGAAAGAAGAGAGTCTGCAGAAGGACTTAGACAGATTAGGAGAATGGGCAAAGAAGTTGAAGTTGGAATACAGTGTCAGGAAGTGCATGGTCTTGTAGAAGAAATGGAAGGGTTGACTATTTTCTAAATGGGGTGAAAATACAAAAAAAATTGAGGCACAAAGTTCTTGTGCGGGATTTCCTGAAGGTTAATTTGCAGGTTGAGTCTGTGGTGAGGAAGGCAAATGCAATGTTAGCATTCATTTCAAGAGGATGAGAAAATAAAAGCAATGATGTAATGTTGAGATTTTATAAAGCACTGGTGAGGCCTCACTTGGAGTATTGTGAGCAAGTTTGGGCCTTTTATCTTAGAAAGGATATGCTGAAACTGGAGAGGGCTCAAAGAAGATTCATAAAATTGATTCCAGGATTAAATGGCTTGTTTTATGAAGAGTGTTTGATGGCTCTGGGCCTGTATTCACTAGAATTCAGAATACTGAAGAGTGACCTAATTGAAACCTATTGAATGGTGAAGGGCCTTGATAGAGTGGATGTGAAGAGAATGTTTCCTATGGTTGGAGAGTCTAAGACCAGAGGGCACAGCCTGGGAATAGAGGGGCATCCTTTTAGAATGGAGATGAGGAGGAATTTCTTTAGCCAGAGGGTGGTGAATTTGTGGAATTCTTTGCCACAGGCAGCTGTGGTGACCAAGTCATTGGGTATAGTTAAAACAGAGGTTGTTAGGGTTCTTGATAGTCAGGGCATGAAGGGATATGGAGAGAAGGCAGCAGACTGGGGCTCTTAGGAAAATTGGATCAGTCAGAATAAAACGTGGAGCATACTCGGTAGGCCAAATATATATTCCTATATCTCATGATGTTATGGGCTCAGAAATAAAAGTGTAGACTATTTTCTGAATGGGCAGGAAGTTAAGAAATCCAAGGTCAAAGCCCCTTATCTTAGAAAGGATATGCTGACATTGGAGAAGGTCCTGTGGAGAGTAATGAGATGATTCCAGGAATGAAGGGGTTAACATATGAAGAACGTTTGATGGCTCTCAGTGGAGTTTAGAAGAGTTGAGGGGGGATCTTATTGAAACCTATGGAAAATTGAAAGGCCTAGATAGAGTGGATGTGGAGAGAACATTTCCTTTAATGGTGGGATTTAGTTTAGTTTATTTTAAGACCAGAAGGCACAGCCTTAGAATTAAGGGACATCTATTTAGAACAAAGATGAGGAGGAATTTGTTTAGCCAGAGGATAGTGAATCCGTGGAATTCATTGCCTCAGGTGGCTGTGGAGGCCATGTCATTGGGTATATTTAAGGAAGAGGTTGATGGGATCTTGATTCATACGGGAGTCAAAAGTTACGGGGTGAAGGAAGGAGAATAATATTGAGAGGGATAATAAATCAGCCATGATGGAATGGTGGAGAGACTTGATGGGCTGAATGGCCTAATTCTGCCTCTATGTCTCATGGTCTCATGATGTACAGGTGCCATGAAAGTTAACTTTTTGCAGTAGCTGTACATTTTGTGAATAAGTTTAGAAATAAAGATACATAATCTACACTGGCAAATTTAAAACACAAGAAATTGTGCAGATGCTGGAAATCCAGAGTCACACGTACGAAATGCTGAAGGGACTCAGTAGGTCAGCCAGCATCTATGGAGGGGGCAAACAGTCAACATTTAAGGACTCCTGATGAAGGATCTTGTCCAAAAACATCGACTGTTTACTCATTTCCATAGGTGGTCCCTGACATTTTCCTCCAGCACTTTGTGTGCAGTGCCAGATTGAAGTATTTTCTTTTGGATCATCTAAGAGATTCGTAGACTTATGGAAGTGCGGGACGACACGGTAGCATAGTAGTTAGCACAACTCTTTCACTGTACCAGTGACCTGAGTTCAATTCCTGTCACTGCCTGTAAGGAGCTTGTATGTTCTCCCTGTGACTGTGTGGGTTTCCTCCAGGTGCTCTGGTTTCCTCCCACAGTCCAAAGGGGGTACCGGTTGGTAGGTTAATTGGTCATTGCAAATCGTCCCAAACCTAGGCTGCTGGGCGGTGCAGCCTATTCTGTGCTGAATCTCCATAAATAAATAGTTAAAAAAATTAAAAATAAATGCGATTGTAGTTTACTTCACACATATTTCCCTCCTGATAACGTTTGGTACCTCATCAACACTTTAACCATGGGACACAATTCACATTTATTAAAACTTTTCTTTAGGTGAACAAAGCATAAATTCCCTAATGTACTGATAAAAAAAAGCTGTTGGTAATTCTACAGTGAGGACCAGTGTCACCAGAACCCTTGTGCAAGAACCTGGTAGCGTAGTTGTGGGTGTATTAACTACTGATAGGTGTTGTTAATCCCAGTTTGAAGTGGTGATTACATGCCCCCAGCACATTCCAGCAACACTTTGATACATTTATTTTGACAGTGTTATCACTGGGAAAAAATATAATTACTGCTGATGAGGGGATTCCTCCTCCAGCTGTTCTCTTGCGGTCTCAATTGTACAAATCTGTTAATTTCATCTGAACGAGTGGCGTGTTCCTCTAACTATGGTGTCATTAGCTTCAGAAGCTGATGTTTGTAATGAACCATACTCTCCCTGTGCCCCAATGCATCACTTCATCACACCAGCTCTGGAACCGTATCTGCCTTTGCTACTTAGTCAGTTGATGGAGAGATTTTATAGAGTCATAAAAAAGTACAGCACAGAAACAAGCCCTTTGGCCCATTTAGTCCATGCCAAAAGCATTTAAACTAGCTACTCCCATCAAACTGTACCGTGACCATAGCCCTCCATACCCCTACCACCCAAGTACCTATCCAAACTTCTCTTAAATGTTGAAATGGAGTTTGCATGCCCCACTTACGTTGGCAGCTCGTTCCACATTCTAATGACCCTCTGAGCGAAGAAGTTTCCCCTCATGTTCCCCTTAAACTTTTCACCGTTCACCTTTAACCCATGACCTTCCAATCTCAGTGAAAAAAGCCTGATTCACCTACCCTATCTATCCTGCTCATAAATTTTGTATACTTCTATCAAATCTCTCAATCTTCTACATTCCAAAGAATCATCCTAAACTATTAAATCTTTCCTTATAACTTATGCCTTCCAGACCCAGCAACGTCCTTGTAAATTTTCTCTGTGTTCTTTCAACCTTATTTCCATCTTTCCTGTAGGCAAATGACCAAAACTGAACATGATACTCCAAATTAGGCCTCACCAATGTCTAATACAACTTCAACATAACATTCCATCTCCTGTATTCAGTGTGCCAAAAGCATTCTTTATGACCCAATCTACCTCTCTACCTGTGATACCACTTTCAACAAAAGTGACAGTTGATGGGACACAGTAGAGTTTCAGAGCTGGCAGCCAGCTTCAACCCGTCCAAAATTTGTGTCTAAAAATACCATTGTGAGCTCAATATCGAGATTTTGCAAACTGTTACAATCGTCAGATCACACTCAGGGAAAAGAATGCTTCCCATAAATTTAGTATGAAATCTATTTGTGACTAAGTGAGTTAAGAGATCTTCCACATTAACTGTTAGGTGAGATGCAGTCTGAGTTGACTGATTCTCTATAAACAGGGAGTAAGAATTGCTAAACCCCTTCCAAGTTACTTGATATGCCTTGAGGGCTTCTTAGCCCTGACGATACAGCTATTCCAAACCTTGCACAGAGATGAGAGCAGTCCATCAGATCTCAGTGAGAACTCTGGGGAAAAGGCGTGCCTAACAACCACCTCCACATGGGCTGGACACAACAAACAACAAATGAAATCATTTACTTTTATGAGGGTTTGAACATTTCTAACTCCGGCCGAAAACCCCCTGAGATCACAACCCAAGTGAAGCAGATACCTACAGGAGCCAGCGTTCTCTGTGCTATCCATTACAGCCTGAAGGTCACTCTGCGTGGAGCATGTGCTAAACCCAGGCTCTCTCTTTAGGAGGGAACATTAACTCCTGAGACACTTTTGTTTCAGCGTTGGAAAAATACAAGCATTTCAACAAGGCTAGACCCCGTTGTTCTTTCAAGACTGCTCCAATACTTTGCAAAAGTCTTATGTGTATATATACAGCTAGGGTGCCTAAGAGTTTTACTCAGCGCCATTTGTCAACATGGAGTGAACAGCAAGTTTGTCAATCTGGCGGGAGCAAAGGATGTTGGGAATGGCAAGGGTGGAGCGCCATGGGAGGGATGTGCGACAGGTGGCAGAGAAAGACTGTCAGGGTGGGGGGGGGGGGGGGGAGGTTGTCGTGGGTGCAGACACACCCAGCCCTGAGACACCAGGCAAGGTCATCTGATTCCAGACAATTGCTTTATTGATCATTACAGAATGTCTCTCTGGTGCTCCCCACTCCCTCTCCTTCCCCTTTTCCCAACTATGATTCCCCTCTCCCTGCCTCCTTCCCACTCTCAGTCCACAATGGAGACCCATATCAGAATCAGGTTTATCATCACTCACATATGTCATGAAATTTGATTCTCGTGTGGCAGCAATAAAGTGCAATACACTCGTAGGACTCTGCAGAGAATGGTGTGGACAGCCCAGCACATCTGTAGTTGTGAACTTCCCACTATTCAGGACATTTACAAAGACAGGTGTGTAAAAAGGGCCCGTAGGATCATTGGGGACTCAAGTCACCCCAACCACAATCTATTCCTGCTGCTACCATCCGGGAAGCGGTACTGCAGCATAAAAGCCAGGACCAACAGGCTCCGGGACAGCTTCTTCCACCAGGCCATCAGACTGATGAACTCACGCTGATTTGAGTGTACTCTATATTACACTGACTGTTCTAAGTGTGAGGTTCTACATTTTGGCAGGAATAATCCAAATAGAACATACAGGGTAAATGGTAGGGCATTGAGGAATGCAGTGGAACAGAGAGATCTAGGAATAACAGTGCATAGTTCCCTGAAGGTGGAGTCTCATGTAGATAGGGTGGTGAAGAAGGCTTTTGGAACGCTGGCCTTTATAAATCAGAGCATTGAGTACAGAAGTTGGGATGTAATGTTAAAATTGTACAAGGCATTGGTAAGGCCAAATTTGGAATATTGTGTACAGTTCTGGTCACCGAATTATAGGAAAGATATCAATAAATTAGAGAGAGTGCAGAGACGATTTACTAGGATGTTACCTGGGTTTCAGCACTTAAGTTACAGAGAAAGGTTGAACAAGTTAGGTCTCTATTCATTGGAGTGTAGAAGGTTGAGGGGGGATTTGATCGAGGTATTTAAAATTTTGAGAGGGATAGATAGAGTTGACGTGAATAGGCTGTTTCCATTGAGAGTAGGGGAGATTCAAACGAGAGGACATGATTTGAGAGTTAGGGGGCAAAAGTTTAAGGGAAACACGAGGGGGTATTTCTTTACTCAGAGAGTGATAGCTGTGTGGAATGAGCTTCCTGTAGAAGTAGTAGAGGCCAGTTCAGTTGTGTCATTTAAGGTAAAATTGGATAGGTATATGGACAGGAAAGGAGTGGAGGGTTATGGGCTGAGTGCGGGTAGGTGGGACTAGGTGAGATTAAGAGTTCGGCACGGACTAGGAGGGCCGAGATGGCCTGTTTCCGTGCTGTGATTGTTATATGTTATATGTTCTATTTATTATAAATTATTATAAATTACTCTGATTGCACATTGCTCATTTAGATGGAGACATAACATAAAGATTTTTACTCCTCATGAATGTGAAGGATGTAAGAAATAAAGTCAATTCAATTCAATTCAACATAAAATTACTACAGCATTGTGCTAAAATCTTGGGCACCTTAGCTATATATATGTGCCTAAGACTTTTGCCATTCAGTGAAATAGTGGGATGGCACAGTAGTGCAGTGTTTTGCACCAGTGATCCCATTTCAATTCTGCTGCTGTTTACAAGGATACCTTCTCCCGTGACCACAAGGGTTTTCTGGGTTTCTCCTCTATTCCAAAGACTTACAGGTTAGTAGGTTAGTCGGTCACGTGGGCGTAATTCAGCAGCACGGGCTCATTGGGTTGGAACTGTCGGTTACTGTGCTGTATCTCAAAAAAAAATTAAATTGTGGCTGATCTAACTGTGACACAGCCCCGCATTCCCATCTCCCCAGTACCTTCACCTTTGCCTATCAAGAATTGTTCTGCTCTTCACGAATGTCCAGTACATTTCTCTGGAGAACCAGGTAGCACCGAGCCCTGGGTTGTGTCAGTCCAGCAAAAGGACTGAGTTTTCCCTGGCCTGTCAGTGCTTGGAGCAGGAATGGCTGTGACCTCCGCCGTATCTGAGGCATGGGCTTGGCTTGACCCTGCTGGGCTTGCTGCAGTATGTGGGCAACAGGCAAGAAGAAAAAAGAGGGCAACTGGGAAGGAGGGCAAAGAGTGCACGAGGGTTAGAGGACGTGGGCAAAGGGCAAGAGGGCAAGAGTACAGAGGAGAAGGAGGGTAAGAGTACAGAAGGGCACGAGAACAAGAGGAGCTAAATGTTCAGTGGGGAGGGGGTCAGTGAGCTTTGAGACAGTGCCCAGTAACTGGGACATCAGACACCACACTCAGAGAACGCTTGTTATGAATGTGGTGCCTGCCCTGGGATACTGAGAATGGCGCAGTGGTGCAGTTGATTCCATTACACTGTTACAGCACCAGTGACCTGTGTTCAGAGGAAGGGGGGATGTAATTGTTTCCATTACACTGTTACAGCACCAGTGACCCATGTTCAGAGGAAGGGGGGATGTAATTGTTTCCATTACACTGTTACAGCACCAGTGACCCATGTTCAGAGGAAGGGGGGATGTAATTGTTTCCATTACACTGTTACAGCACCAGTGACCTGTGTTCAGAGGAAGGGGGGATGTAATTGTTTCCATTACACTGTTACAGCACCAAGGACCCATGTTCAGAGGTGTGGGGATGTAATCAATTCCATTACACTGCTACAGTACCAGTGACCCATGTTCAGAGGCACATGGGTAGCTGGGAGGAGGACAGTGGGTGGTCAGTACGCAGAGGGTGGGAAGGGTGGGGATTCAGAGCTGCAGGGAGATTAGTGGGTGGGGTGGTAGTTGGGAGGAGGACAGTCGGTGGTCAGTACGCAGAGGGTGGGAAAGGTGGAGTGGTCAGAGCTGGCAATCCTTTTTTTAACTCACAACTCAGCTCAATTCAGTTACATTCCCAATTCCATTGAGAGAGGGAAAACAGTCCGTCTGACCCCTCATTCAGTATTTTACCCTCTCCAGCAGGTCACCAACGTTCACTTCCTCCAGGGGCACGTGCTCACTGCAAACCCACCTTTCGAGAGGAAGGTCAGCACCTCTGAGAGCCTCAGCACCGAGGGGTCGCAGGTCTGATTCTGCAGGAGGTAGGGGGAGGCAACCAGCAGCACTGTGGAGAGAGTAGAACATCCATGGATCATCCTTCCCAGGGGAAACTACAGAAACTGGAAACAGCTCTGGGCTCCTGCCAGAGCAGAGCCTGAGCCTGGACTTTCAGTGGGAGTTTTGCAGAGGTGTGGAATTCCCCGAGTGACAGCAACAACAGAATGTCAGCAGGAATTCCAGGGTTAGTGGTGTTGTTGAGTGAGTCACCGGGAATCCACCCTCACCAGCTGTACAGCTTTCCAAGTGTCTGCTCCATTCTGTCACAGAGATAGCCCCCATACTCCTGAGACTTGGCAGATGGCGTTTAATGTGAATAAGTGTGAGGTTATCCACTTTGGGAGTAAGAACAGGAAGGCAGATTATTATCTGAACAGTGTAGAGTTGGGTAAGGGAGAAATACAAAGAGATCTCGGAGTCCTTGTTCATCAGTCACTGAAGGTGAATGAGCAAGTGCAGCAGGCAGTGAAGAAGGCTAATGGAATGTTGGCCTTTATTACAAAGGGAATTGAGTACAAGAGCAAGGAAATCCTCTTGCATTTGTACAGAGCCCTGGTGAGACCACACCTGGAGTATTGTGTACAGTTTTGGTCTCCAGGGTTAAGGAAGGACATCCTGGCTGTAGAGGAAGTGCAGCGTAGATTCACGAGGTTAATTCCTGGGATGTCTGGACTGTCTTACGCAGAGAGGTTAGAGAGACTGGGCTTGTACACGCTGGAATTAAGGAGATTGAGAGGGGATCTGATTGAAACATATAAGATTATTAAGGGATTAGACAAGATAGAGGCAGGAAATATGTTCCAGATGCTGGGAGAGTCCAGTACCAGAGGGCATGGTTTGAGAATAAGGGGTAGGTCATTTAGGACAGAGTTAAGGAAAAACTTCTTCTCCCAGAGAGTTGTGGGGGTCCGGAATGCACTGCCTCGGAAGGTAGTGGAGGCCAATTCTCTGGATGCTTTCAAGAAGGAGCTAGATAGGTATCTTATGGATAGGGGAATCAAGGGATATGGGGACAAGGCAGGAACCGGGTATTGATAGTAATTGATCAGCCATGATCTCAAAATGGTGGTGCAGGCTCGAAGGGCCGAATGGTCTACTTCTGCACCTATTGTCTATTGACCCTTTGCAGTGTGTGTGTGTGTGTGTATGAGTATGAGTGTGAGTGTGCCTGAGTATGTGTACATGTACAGTATGTGTGAAACATTGGTGGTAATTATAAATAATATCAGTTATATAAAGAGTAAAAGGGAGGTGAGAGTTGATTTTGGACCACTGGAAAATGATGCTCATGGGCTAGTAAAGGGGGTCAAAGAAATGGCAGGTGACCTTAATAAGTACCAGACATCAGTCTTCTCTGTGAAACACACTAACAATGTGCCAGATGTCTGTGAGTGCCATTACTATTACAAAGGAAAAAGTGCTAGGCAAACTCAATGGTCCTAAGGTGGACAAGTCACCTGGACCAGATGGACTACATCCCAGAGTCCCAAGAGAGATTCCTGAAGATATAATGGATGCATGCATTGGTCATAATCTTTCAAGAGTCACTGGAAGATTGCAAATGTCACTCCACTCTTTAAGAAGGGAGGAAGGCAAAAGGAAGGAAATTACAGACCAGTTAGCCGAACCTCAGTGGTTGGGAAAGTGTTGGAGTCTATTATTAAAGATGAGGTTTCAGGATACTTGGAGACTAATGATAAAATAAGTCAAAGTCAGCATGGTTTCTGTAAAGGGAAATCTTGCCTGACAAATCTGTAAGAATTCTTCAACGAAGTAACAAGCAGGGTGGACAAAGGAGAGGCAGTGGATGTCATTTACTTGGATTTTCAGAAGGCGTTTGATAAGGTGCCACATATGAGGCTGCTTAACAAGATAAAATCCCATAGCATTACAGAAGAGATACTGGCATTGATAGAGGAATGGCTGACAGACAGGAGGCAGCGAGTAGGAATAAAGGGGGCCTTTTCTGGTTGGTTACCGGTGACTGGCGGTGTTCCTCAGGGTCAACATTGGGACCATCTTTTCACATTGTCTGTCAGTGATTTGGATAATGAAATTGATGGCTTTGTGGCAAAGTTTGTGGATGATACAGAGATATATGAAGGGGTAGGTGGTGCTGAGGAAGCAATATGACTGCAGCAGGACTTAGTCTAATTGGAAGAATGGGCAAAAAAGTGCCAGATGGAATACAGTGCTGGGAAATGTTTGATAATACATTTTGGTAAAAGGAACAATAGTGCAGACTGTTACCTAAATGGGGAGAAGGTTCAAACATCAGAGGTGCAGAGGGACTTAGGGGTCCTTGTGCAAGACTCCCAGAAGGTTAATTTACAGGTTGAGTCTGTGGTAAAGAAGGCAAATGCAATGTTGGCATTTATTTCAAGGGGAATAGAATATAAAAGCAAGGAGATAGTGCTGATGCTTTATAAGACATTAGTCAGGCTGCACTTGGAGTATTATCAACAGTTTTTGGAACCATATGTCATAAAGGATGTGTTGTCATTGGAGAGAGTCCAAAGAAGGTTCATGAAGATGATTCCAGGAATTAAAGGGTTAAGATATGAGGAACGTTTGGCAGCTTTGGACCTGTACTCATTGGAATTTAGAAGAGTGTGTGGGGATCTTATTGAAATCTACCATATGTTGAAAGGAGTACATAGGCTGCATATGGAGAGGAGGTTTCCTATGGTGGGGGGTATCTAGAACTAGATGGGCGACCTTTTAGAACAGAGGCAAGGAGGAATTTTTTTAGCCAGAGAGTAGTGAATCTGTGGAATGCTCTGCCACAGACTGCAGAGGAGGCTGAGTTTGTGTGTATACTTAAGGAGGAAGTTGATTGTTTCCTGATCGGTCAGGGGATCAAAGGATATGGTGAGAAGGCAGGTGTATGGGATTGAGTGGGATCCGGGATCAGCCCTGATGAGACTCGATGGGCTGAATGGTCTAATTCTGCCCCTGTATCTTATGGTGTTATAGCTACCCTCAGACAGATGACTCCACCCTGAGGGCCAACTCTGCTCTGTGTCCTCTCCCTTTCACACTGACCAGCACCACCACTGTGATTGTTGCCCTGTCCCTGAGCTCAGAGCAGAGTTTAGGCTGTACTTGCCCCAGGCAGGGCCTCTTCCTCTCCGCTCTCCACTCTGTGAATGATTACGCGGCTGGAAAGTACCTGGCCCGGGTGGGTGTGTGCAGACACTGACTGGACACGGGTGACTCACTCAGACTGGAAACAAATCTAAGGATTAAAGCTGACGGCCCCCGTAAAGCACCTGTGGGGGAGAGTCTGCTACAGTAGGCAGTATCACACAGACAGCAAGCATTGCACCAGAGTGTGTTTATTAGTGTTACACAGGACCTGTGATTCTGAATCACTGTGTTCACTGGTGTTACGTAGAGTCAGTGATAGAGTCAATGTGTGTTCTTTAGTGTTACACAGGATCTGTGCAATGCACCTGTGTGTTCACTAGTGTTACACCAGGTCCCCTCTTCCAAGTCGTTAACGTACAGTATATTATGAGCTGTTGTGGGCCTAGTACAGACCCCTGTGGCACTCCGCCCACCACTGATTGGCAACCGGAAAAACACCCGTTTATCTCAACTCCCTGCCAATCCTCTATCCTTGCTAATAACCCCAACTCCAGGCATCTTCATCTTATGGAAAAGTCTTTTATGTGGCACCTTATTGAACACCTTCTGGAAATATAAGTCTACAACATCCACCTGTTCCCCTCGACCCACTCTGCCCACTGTTAGATGCTGTGGGTGGGTTTGGGAGTTGACCTGCCTGCTTCACTGCTGGGTTCTGGAACATTCTGAACTTCTGTGAGAGAATCACAGGATCACACAGTTCAGAAACTGGCCCTTCGGCCCACTCCATTCATACTGACTCATCCTCTCTGCCTTCCTTGTGTCCATATCCTTCTATGCCTGCTGTCTGTCTAAATGCCCGGATCTGACTCCATCATCTCCCTTCCAATGTGCTTCATTTGGTTTGGTTTTCGTCAGCAGAGTTTTCTTTCTTGTTCCTTTTTGTATTTTAGTTTTATCAGCAGGGAAATGTGTGTTTAATCATTATTTTTAAACAATTTAAATACATTTTAGAATTTAAAAAACGTGTTTAAATCCATTTCAGAGACAGTGCAGACAGAGGCTGGTCCCGTTCAGAATGGACGTGAGTCTGAGTTGATGGGTCAATGCCTCAGCCTCATCACGCTAGCCCATGGAGGGGACCAGAGGTGGTCACCCATCCCCAATGAGCTGTGGGGTTGGTGTGGGTCGAGCAGATGGAGCACTCTCTGGCCTGGTCCCTGCAACACTGCTGAAATCGCTCCATCTTCAGAAGTTGTCGTGGAATATTTCTGGGAGAAGAGAAAAGATACGCCCACATGTGTCTGTTCCTTGGCCATTCTGCCTCGGAGTTCAGTGCAGAATGAGGATGTCATAAGCGATACCTAAAAGCAACTTTAATGTTTCAGACTGTTTAACGATTCACCAAGAACCCATCTCAGCCATTACAACTCAGTATGGTGGCGTAGTGGTTAGTGTAACACCATTACAGAGTCAGTGACCCGGGTTCAGTTCCTGCCCCTCTCTGTAAGGAGTTTGTACATTCTCCCCAAAACTGTGTGGGTTTCCTCCAGGTGCTCTGGTTTCCTCCCAAAGTCCGAAGGCATATGGGTTAGTAGGTTAATTGGTCTTATGGGCTCGTTGGGCCAGAAGGGCCTGTTACTATGCATGTCTCTAAGTATATAAATAATAAATACAATCTCATAGCATAACCTGCACAGGTATTTAAATTCCCTGCAAGGAACACAGAAAGGAGACCAAACTCAGTGTTGTTTAGCCACACGTGATGCCTAACATATAGGTTTCAGACTCGATTCTAAACAGGCTCCACATTCCAGGAATAGGCACGACTTATTTCTGTTTTGCTGTTTGGGAAAATGTGTTAATTCTCCTCAAATCTTCAAAACATATGTCATGCTGCTGTTTGTCGAATACAGCTCAGGATTCAGCAGCACCATTCCCCTCAGTACTAATCAACAAGCTTCAAAACCTGGGCCTCTGTACCTCCTGTAACTGGATCCTCGACTTCCTAATCGAGAGACCCTATTTAGTGTGAATCGGTAATAACACGTCCCCGTCACTGACAATCAGCCCAGGTGCACCTCAAGGATATTTCCCCAGTCCACAGCTCTATGCTCTCTACACTCATGACTGTGTGACTAGCCATCACTCAGATGTAGAACATAGAACAACACAGTACAGGCCCTTCAGCCCACAATGTTGTGCCAACCTTTTAACCTATTCCATGATCAATCTAACCCTTCCCACCAGCACAGTCCTCCATTTTTCTATCATTCATGTGCCTATCCAAGAGTCTCTTAACTCTACCAATAACACATCAGAGGGTAGTGGGGCTGTGGAATTTACTGCCCCAGAGAGCTGTGGAAGCTACTACACTCAATAAATTCAAAACGGAGATAGACATTTTCCTGGATAAAAATGGCATTAGGGGATACGGTGAGCGAGCAGGTAAGTGGACATGAGGCTAGGTTTAGATCAGCCATGTGATCTCCTGGACCAGTTTTCGATAGCCTGGATGGGTCGGAGAGGAATTTTCCAGATTTTTTCTCCTCGATTGGCAACTCGGTTTTTCTTCCCCGGGTGATCACATGGGTTTGGGCGGGATGAATAATAAAATAAAATGGGCGGCATGGTGCCCTGTTGGTTGGCACTGTTGCCTTGTGGGATTCGGTGAAAACTAGAGTTAAGATTGGATCAGCCATGATCTTGTTGAATGGCAGAGCAGGCTTGAGGGGCCGATTGGCCTACTCCTGCTCCTATCTCTTATGTTCTCTTATACCTAATGGACTGCCTCGCCTGTACCGCCACTCCTGGCAGAGTGTTCCACACACCCACCATTCTGTGTAAAAAATATGACATCCCCATATACCTTCTTCCAATCACCTTAAAATTATGCCCCCTTCTGTCCTGGGAAAAAGCCTCTGGCTGTCCACTTGATCGATAACCTCTTATCATCTTGAACAACTTCATTAAGTCACCTCTCACCCTCCTTCACTCCACAGAGAAAAGCTCCAACTCACTCAGCCTACCCTCATAAGACATGCTCTCTAAAGGTCATTTATAAATTTGCCAATGACACCAGAGTTGTTGGCAGAATCTGAGATGACAACAAGAGACTACAGGAGTGAGATGGATCAGCTGGTTGAGTGGTATCGCAGCAACAACCTTACACTCAACAGCAGTGAGACCAGGGAATTGGTTGTGGACTTTAGGAAGGGGAAGTCGAGGGAACACACAGCAGTCCTCATAAAGGGATCAGAAGTGGAAAGGGTGAGCAGATTCAAGATCCTGGGCATTGACAGATCCATCCTAGGCCCAACACATGCACCCATCATGAAGAAGGCCTACTGGCAGCTGTACTTCATTAGGAGTTTGAGGACATTTGGTATCTCACCAAAGACTCTTTCAAATTTCTGCAGATGTACAGTGGAGAGCATTTGAACTGGTTACATCACTGTCTGATATGGGGACTCCAATGCACTAGATCGAAAGAGGTTGCACAAGGTTACAGACTCAATTATTTCCATCACTCCCCACCACCATGGACACCTACAAAAGGCAGCATCCATCATGAAGGACCCTCACAACTGGGACATGTCCTCTTCTCATTCCTACCATCAGGGAGGAGGGACAGGAGCCTGAAGACCCCTCTTCTCAATCCTACCATCAGGGAAGAGGGACAGGAGCCTGAAGACCCCTCTTCTCATTCCTACCATCAGGGAGGGGTATAGGAGCCTGAAGATCCCTCTTCTCATTCCTACCATCAGGGAGGAGGGACAGGAGCCTGAAGATCCCTCTTCTCATTCCTACCATCAGGGAGGAGGGACAGGAGCCTGAAGAGACACACTCAACTATTCAGAAACAGCTTCTTCCCTCCATCATCAGATTTTCAAATTGTCCATGAGCTCATGAACTGCTCCTCATTCCTTTGCTTGTGCTTTTATATATTTTGTAATTGCTAGTAATGTGATATCTTTGCCCCATCCAGCTGCTGCGAAACAGCACGTTTCATGTCATATCAAACACTGATAATAAACCTGATTCTGATCTCAATTCAGATTCATTTAATTCTCCACACCGAGCCCCGAGGGCAGAGATGTTGACAGTACTTCAATGTTGACACTGTTCCCATACATTCTCAACCAATGAAACCTTAAAGAATCCCCCCTCTAAAAAAAAGTGGAGCTTTCCAAATATGCAAACCTTGCTATTCTAAATATTCTGCATTTGTTTATCCATTCACTTCCACGTTCAACGGCAAGTGGATATTGCCCAAATGTGCTGGCCGACATTTCACATTCCAGGACAACAAAAATGAACGTTGCCGTCATCTGCTGCTTAAAGAAATAGAAATTTCCCGCCACTGCAGATTCCACGTATGAGTACAGGAAGTAGGAATGCAGGGTGTGAAACGTGCCAGGGCTTGAGCAGATTCTGGTGCTTAGGTGAGAGATGACTCTTTAGCTCTGTTGACAACATGGTAGCGTAGTGGTTAGCAACCCGCTTCACGCTTTACAGTGCCAGTGACATGGGTTCAATTCCTGTTGCTGCCTGTAAGGAGCCTGTATGTTCTTCTCGGGACCGCGTGGGTTTCCTCCGGGTACCCCGATTCCCTCCCACAGTCCAGAGACGTACTGGTTGGTAGTTTAATTGGTCTTTGCAAATTGTCTGGTGATTAAGCTAGGACTAAAGCAGGGGTTACTGGGCAGTGTGGCTCAAAGGACTGGAAGGGCCTGGTCCACGTTGTATGTCAATAAAAAAATAAAGAGGTAACACCAGTGTGACTGTGACTGTGACTGTAACTGAGATTATTACAGTTAGTGGCCAAACAAAAGGCATTTCCACTTCCTGTAGAAATGGAAACAGAATCCTCAGCCGTTTAGGAACAGCTTCTTCCCCTCTGCCACCAGATTTCCAAACTGTCCATGAACCCATGAACACTACCTCATTATGTTGCTCTTCCTGCAATACTTATTTTTTTAATCTTAAACAGGAATTTCTATGTATTGCACCATACCTCTGCTGCAAAACAACATATGAAAGTGATGATACACCTGATTCTAATTTTGATTCTGTTGTACCAAGGCAGTTCCTCACACACTTCACCAGCCCCACCCCTCTCTGTCGGACTCTGATTTGGTTCTCCACTCATCGAAGGAAAGTCATTATCACCAGTTTTTGGTACATGACCTCTCCCTTGGTGTTGGTGTTGTTTCTGCCCGGTGTTGATCAGTGTGCTCAGAAACTGGGGAAATGGAGTAACAATCCAGCAGAGCAGAACACAAACACAGACCAGTACAGCACAGGCCCTTCGGCCCACAACGTTTGCCGAACCAAATGGCCAACTAAATTAATCTCTTCTGCCTAAACAATATCCATATCCTTCCATTTTCCTCACATTCATGTGCTTATGTAAACATCTATTAAAAGTTGCATCTGTCTTTGCCACCACCCCAGACAGTGCATTCCTCGCATCCATACTCGGTGTGTAAGACCATTAGACCATAAGACATAGGAGCAGAATTAGGCCATCTGGCCCTTCAATCATGCTGATCCTTTTTTCTATCTCCTCCCTCAAGCCCAAATCCCAGCCTTCTCCCCGTAACCTTTGATGCCATGTCCAATTAAGTAACTATTAATCTCTGCCTTAAATACACCTAATGACCTGGCCTCCATAGCTGCCAGTTGTAATAAATTCCACAACTTCATCACCTGATAGAAACCTAAGGAAACTTGCCGTTCATATCTCCTTCGAAATTACCCCCTCTCATCTTAAGTGCATGCCCCTTGGTATTAGACATTTCAACCCTGGGTAAAAGGTGTTGTCTGTCTACTCAATTTCCCCCTCATTCTTGAACATGTGATGTGATTGTTGACAGCCTCAGTGAGACAGTTATCTCATCTTCATGGAATTACTTTACTACACAGAATGATAATAGCCACTCTTTACTTCTTGTTGTAAGATACAATTCTCCTGCCCTGCCTGCCTCATGTTTAAGGGGCGGAACCTGTAACTCCACACCTCAGATTCACATTCTCATTCAATTATTTATCAATGTACATTGAAGCATAGAGTGAAATGTGTTTTCTTTTTATCCCCCCTGCGCGTGCACACACACACGCACACACACACACACTCTTGCATTACTTGCAATATATCAGCAAAGCTCATTTCGGCTGGTTTGGTTGGAGCAGTTAAACTTCTAAACAAATAGTATGCTTTTCCACCTATTACCCTCAGTAAAACTGGCACTCATTTCTTATCATTTGCTTTAAAATACTGCTTATTTCACTCAGTATAAAATATCTAGTTATCTCTTGTGCAATTGAACACATCTATTTTTCTGATGTTGCCAGCCATTTCTGCTTTTTTAAAATTTATGATTATTATCACCCAGTACTCACTGCTTATGAGCACATGAATTTGTCCATTTTCCACCTTTTTTATAACTTGAGCGTCTCTGTGCCTTCCCAGAGAAGGATGTGCTGCACTTTTTAAAATCTCAAATGGTTCACTGCAATGTTTTCAAAATTGGAAAGCTTTCCAGTGCTTCAACAGATAGGGAGTTGTGTTGGGTTCATTTAAAACTTCCTCATCACCACTGTTACATGTTTTCCACTGCCCTACCCCAGGGCAGGCATCCGGGTCTCCAGCCTCCAATGGACTTGCAAACTCACCTTCATAATGTCCCAGCCACATCAACAGCATGTGTTAAAATGAAGCTACCAAAGGGATGAGCTTGCTGAACACTGAGACACATTGACCTTCCCTTACTCGCCCCGGCACTTTCAACTCCACCCAGATCCCAGATCTACAGTATCAAAAGTTAATTTTAAGTCAAATTGATATGCCATTGACAACTAGTGAAAAATCTACTAATTAATATGAATATTGGAGTCACAGGGTCCTAGAGCACTAAAGTACAGAACCAGACCCTTCGTCCCATTCAGTCACTCCTACCCCTTTCCTCTTCCCTAAGATCCACAGACAGGGTCATTGAGGTGGACTTGGCTTTGATGAAAAGCCCTGTGTCCACTATTCAGACTTACTTCTGAAGAAGTGATGATTTTGTAAGCTTGTCGCTGATTTCTGAGAGACAGGTGGTGGCTCTTTGCCTCTTGTTCCATTCTGCAGCCGGCAGTTGTCCCCAGACTGCGTGAGCAGCTCATAGCCAAGCCGTAGAATAGATGAAACATTTAGTGAGATGACTTAACACAATCTCGTACTTGTTGCCTCTCTGAAACGCTTTGTGCAGTAACTATCTTCTGCTGAGACTGGCCCTTGTTCTGCAGAACAGATTGCTCTTTCTCTCTGTCCCTGGCTGTCCAAGTGAATACAATTCTTTATTCTTTATCCTTGAACCAAATGAAAACTGGAACCTTGCTCTTTCCCTTTGAGATTGTGAATGACAAATTTTGCAGCTGTGAGACTGTAGTGATGTTCTCCTGTTGTGATCGTCACCAGTTTGCAATCACTGCTCCCACCTCCCACCTCGTCAGGGCTCCTGGCCTGTGGGTTTGGGTCAGTAATAACATTAGACGTGGTGTGACCTTTCCTGGAGATTGTACTGGCGGAAACTCCTCCTTGTCCACCCGGATGATATTTTGTTGAGGAGTGTGTTTGGAAAGCTACAGGGTGAGAGGGAGGACGGCTAGGTGAGTGGGTGAACTCATAATCTGGCTTGTACGACTTTGGTCCATCTCATTGCTTCCACACAAACTTTTCTCCTGCTGAGAAACAGCCAAAGTTTGCTCTGATAATGTGGAGAACCGTCAATGAAAGGGCAAAAGATTTGATGTGTGTTGGACACATATAGTCACACAGCATAGAAACAGGCCCTTTGGCCCAACTCATCCACACTGACCAAAGCACCTTCCTGGGGAGTTCAACAGACAGACCTTTTACAATTAGATTTTCTCAGAAACTGTTGTGTATTTAATATTTCAGTAATATTGTCAATATATTATTTGATAAAACATTCCTTGTTGTTTACGTAATTCATTAGAATTCACAAAGCATTTGATGGCTCTGGACCTGTATTCCTGAAATTCAGAAGAATGAGGGGTGACCTAATTGAAGCTATTAAATGTTGAAAGGCCTTGATGGAGTGGATGTGAAGAGGATGTTTCCTATGGTGGGAGACTCTAAGACCAGAAGACACAACGTCAAAATAGAGGGGCATCCATTTAGAACGGAGATGAGGAGGAGTTTCTTCAGTCAGAGGGTGGTGAATCTGTGGAATTCATTGTCACAGGCGGCTGTGGAGTTCAAGCCTTTATGTATATTTAAGGCAGAGGGTGATAGATTCTTGATCACAAACAAGAGAAAATCTGCAGATGCTGGAAATCCAAGCAACACACACAAAATGCTGGAGGAACTCAGCAGGCCAAGATGCATCTATGGAAAAGAGTAAACAATTGACATTTCAGGTCAAGACCCTCCATCAGAACTGGGGAAAGAAGATGAGAAATCAGAGTTAGAAGGAGGTGCTTGGAAGTAGGTGCAAAGGGGATATCAGAGGTAAGTTTCTCACACGGAGAGTTGTGGTGTGTGGAAATCACTGCCAGTGAAGGTGGTAGCGGTGGATACAATATGGTCTTTTAAGAGACTCTTAGAAAGGTACACAGAGCTTAGAAAAATGGAGGGCTATGAGGTAGCAAAATTCTAGACAGCTTCCTGAGTAGGGAGTGATTCCTACAGAAGGCAGAAAGGAGGTGTCTTCAAAGAGGGGCTTTCCTTCCTCCACCATCAACGCTCCCCTCAAACACACCTCTTCCATTTCGCATACGTCTGCCCTCATCTCATCCTGTGGCCACCCCACCAGGGATAGGTTTCCTCTTGTCCTCACCTACCAACCCACAAGCCTCAGTGTCCAACATATAATTCTCTGTAATTTCCAATGGGATCCCACCACCAAGTACATCTTTCATTCTTTCCCCTCCACCCACTTTCTGCTTTCCGTGGGGATCGTTCCCTACACTAGTCTTTAGTCCATTCATTCCTCCTCTCTGATTTCCCTCCTGGCACTTATCCTTGCAAGCAAAACAAATGCTACACCTGCCCCTACACCTCCTCCCTCACCACCATTCAGGGCCCCATACAATCTTTCCAGGTGAGGCAACACTTCACCTGTGAGTCTGTTGGTGTCATCTATTGTATCCAGAGCTCCAACATGGCATCTTGTGTATCGATGAGACCCAACGTAGATTGGGAGACTGCTTCGCTGAGCACCAGAAAAAGCAGGATCTCCCAGTGGCTACCTACTTTAATTCTAAAAGGAGATCATTTAGTTAGTGGAATCTTACAAAAAAGCATTTAAAAACTACTCCTAACTGAAGCACAACTCACATTTAAGAGAGCATTTGAAGTGCTGTTTCAAACGAAACTGCAGACAGACATGCAATTGATTTGCAACAGGAATGAAAGTGAACATAGAACACCTGCAGCACAATACAGGCCTTTTGGCCCACAATGCTGTGCCGAACATGCACTTACTTTAGAAATTACCTAGGGTTACCCATAGCCCTCTATTTTTCTAAGCTCCATGTACTTATCCAGGAGTTTCTTAAAAGACCCTGTCATATCCGCCTCCACCACTGTCGCCAGCAGCCCATTCCACGCACTCACCACTCTCTGAGTAAAAAAATTACCCCTGACATCTCCTCTGTACCTACTTCCAAGCACCTTAAAACTGTGCACTCTTGTGTGAGCCATTTCAGCCCTGGGAAAAAGCCTCTGACTATCCATATGATCAATGCCTATCCTCCCTCTCACACTGTCTATAAGCTCTCTCAGTTTGTAAGTCTACTGCCCCTTCCTCCATCTCTTCAGTTCGGTTCCCACCCCCCAGCAATTCTAGTTTAGACTCTCCCCGATAGCCTTAGTAAACCTCCCTGCCAGGATATTGGTCCCCCTCGGATTCAAGTGCAACCTGTCCTTTTTGTACAGGTCACACCTGCCCCAAAAGTGGTCCCAGTAATCCAGAAATGTGAATCCCTGCCCCCTGCTTCAATCCCTCAGCCACGCACTTATCCTCTGCCTCACTCTATTCCTATTCTCACTGTCTCATGGCACAGACAGTAATCCTGAGATACTACCTTTGAGGTCCTGCTTCTCAATTTCCTTCCTAACTCCCTGTAGTCTGTTTTCAGAACCTCCTCCCTTTTTCTATCTATGTCGTTGGTACCAAAATGTATCCCGACCTCTGGCTATTCACCCTCCCACCTCAGGCTATCGTGGATGCGACCAGAAACTTCCCAGACCCTGGCATCTGGGAGGCAAATTACCATCCGTGTTTCTTTCCTGTGTCAACAGAATTACCTGTCTGACCCCCTAGTTATAGAGTCCCCTATCACTGCTGCCATCCTCTTCCTTTCCTTTGTTCACTTGAATGTGAACAAAATTGCAATATCTAAACACAGACTGGCCTGGCCCGACAAATATTGTTATGGTTGTGGCAGGGGCTCACATACACCCGGCCAATGCAGATTTAAAGGTGAAATTTGCAGAAAATGAAACAAAGTAGGACACATATAAAGTGCATGTTTGACAGACAAAAATAAATGGACTGCATGGGGAAGAGAAAAAGATAAAACAGCAAGTTACAGTTTCAAAAAAAGCACTGATCTGCATGCTGCTGATGAAAAATCTGATGATGAAGAGTGACACAGGACAGTGTAGCCTTAAGATTTACAATGTGAAAACTAACAATAGATGAGCAATATGGCTTACACCAGAAGTGAATGGCAAATTAATTAAAATGGGATTTGATATGGACTTGGATGTTTTAGTCCTTCCACAAAATGAGTTTGAATGGCATCTCAAAGATGCTGAACTGAAGCCTGCAAATATCCAACTAAGAACTTTTACTGGAGAAAAGATAACTCCTGTGGGAATGATATTTGTAACAGTGAAACACAACCACCAACAAGCCACATTGAGCTTGTATGTGGTTAAAACAGGAAGGCCAGTATTGTGAGGTCAAGTGTGGCTGAGACAACTACAGTTCAATTGGAGATCCATCTACCATTTGCATGCCAAATCCTCTGTAAGAGTCAACTGAAAGCGAATTAAGAAAGGTACTGTATGATGCTACAGGAGTGTTCAAAGATGGCATTAGAACATTCAAACATATCAAGGGTAAAACAGTGTAAAATGAAAATGCCGCACCCAAGTTTTACAAAGCCCGTCTGGTTCCTTATTCCATCTGTGATAAAGTAGCCAGTGAGCTCAATCTCATGGAGGCTGAAGAAATTCTTCCTGAGGTTGAATGAAACCCATGGACAACGCCAGTGGTCCCAGTGGCCAGTAAGAATGGGTCTGTCATGATCCGTGGTAATTTTAAGGTCACCATCAACCCAGTACTAACAGTAGATCAATACCCTCTGCCCAGGATAGAGGATAGAGGATATATTTACAAACCTTTCTGGAGGGAAATGCT